>NC_046979.1:14463665-14763665 GCF_009769545.1 Cyclopterus lumpus
CTGTACATGCAAGGCCAAAGGCTTCAGGGTTCAAATGTTGCTTTTATCTGACGTTTCATTTTTGAGGTCAGTGGAGGCAGCAGCGCTTCTGAGTCGATCACAGAGCTGTCCAATCAGAGCCGTTACGAGTATGCACATCACGCTCATATGTCATCTGAATATGATGTGGTTCATGAGAAAGAATGTCAAATGGCCAGAATGTAAGTTATTTCTGATGTCAGTATCAACTGCATGTGTATAATATATGTGCAATTGTATTTTCTTTGATTGAAAACTCTCTGAAGAAGCAGTCGGTCCTTTAAGGACATCAAACTCACAATATCTCATCTAATGAGAAGTTGACAGCAGATCATTGATATGCTTCTCGTGAAAAAGATCAGTTTAAACCCTTATTTTGTTCTGCTGTCAGCAAGTATTTGTCATTATTAAATTGATGACATACAGTTTAATTTGATTGTTAGCTGAACATCTTGAGGGACATCTATTGAGGCAGTACACATAACAATAAAGCAAATCATGGTAAGACAGATGCTGTTTGAAAATGTAACACATATAAGTTTCTTTTAGAGTGGAAGTACAACAAATGGTGCATGTTAGGGCCTCAAAAAGGAATTGGCAATCACAGTCAACACAATTTTACATTTGAAGAGTTAGCAGCAGCTTTTCATTGCATTGTACTGTATTTAAAGTGTTATAACATGCCATACTGGACAGAGATAAGAGCCACAAACTAGGAAAACACCATTTTGCAGTGCCATTATTTTCACATCACCTTTTTTTAAGGGATAAAAATCTGTTCCACGTACTTTAGTCCAGCCTGAAGTATCTCAGCAATTGTTGAAACACTTTTTTTACCGATCTCCATGATGCTCTGAGGATGAATACTAATGACTTCCCATTGAACGCCATCAGCAGGTAACATTGTTCACCTTTGCAGTGAGCTGTCTCCTCATCGTTTTGATGGACTGGCACAACATGTCAGACAGACATTTGTGGTTCCCAGATGATGTGACCTTATGACCTCTAGCGGCATCGTGAGGATGACATGCGTGGGTTTGTGGTGAACGTCTCAACAACTACTGAATGGATTGTCATGAAATTTGTTGCAGACATTGATATTCTTTGGTAACCCATTAACGTTTCATGTACCGCTATCATCGGGTCATAAATCTAAATCTTTGGTTTCAGACTAAATACCCAACACTAATGACATTCCTATCAGCCTCAACTGTACTTTTTGTTTAGTGCTAACATGCTAAGCTAAGATGAACAAAATAAATATAATTTCTGCCAGACCTCCCATGTCATTATTGTGAGCATGAAAGCATGCTGATGTTAGCATTTATTATATAGCATTGCTCTGCCTGCTGTAAATGCAGTTGACGACCCGCTTTGCTGTTACATAGTCAGAAATAGTCGAATAGGAGTGGAGTGAATTATCTTCACGGCAGCAGAGGAGACAGAGATTGCATGACAGGGTGCAGTTTGCACGTGGAATGAAGAAGGATCCCAGGCCCTCAGTGATGAAGGCCAGATGTTTGAGTTATGCACGGGAAGTCAGTTGTCTACAGTTGCTACTGGGCATGACAGTGATGTGGCCAGGCACCATCACTGGTATCTACTGTATAATCACATTTACATATTATGGCTTGTATGTAACCAATACATGTGCTCTGTTTGAAAAACAGTCTTCAAAGAACATCAGGTGCATACATAGAAATCTAAACAGTGTATTAGTGCTTATATTAACTAGTTATGTTTCTCATAAAGCAAATCTTACTAAACAACTATTGGTCAGAAACCTGAAAATAAAAGTGAACCATCATATTACTGCTGTTGGGTGAAAACGTCATGAGTCGGATACTATTTTTTTTTTTTTTTACGTGTCCTAATGTTGTTAATTTTTACACGTTTCTCCATGAGATGGATCTAACAAACACTGAACAACTAGGAGAGAACGCTGTGCCAAGGACAGTGACAATAAAATCAGTCGACTGCTGTGTTCTTAAAAAGTGGATCACAGTATTGAGGAGAAATACAAATGTACACAGCAGCCATTTGTACTCCTCCTCCTCCTCCTCCTCCTCCTCCTCCTCGCCCTTTTCCCTCATTCCTTCTCCCTGCTTATTTCTTGTTGTCCTTGTCTCAATCACATTTACACACACACCCAGCCTCTCTCTGTGTCACACACACACACACACACACACACACTCACACACACACACACACACCGTCTTTTGTTTGGATTCAGACAGCATTGAAGGCAGATCCTGTGGCCCTTCTGAGGAGAATGTTAATATGGCCGCTCTGGTCTCTCTGGGGATGCAGAGAATGGACTCTGGCTGCTAATCACACTAGTGCTGCTCACTCTGAAATGTATTTAACTCCACTCACAACTTACTGACTCATTAAGAGTCTCTCTCAACTGTATTTTCACATAACATGTACACGGTTTGTTATGTGCATTTAAACTTACTTCACTTTGTTTCAGTGCTACTATCTTTTGATCCATACATGTTGTCAGTATTCAACAACACAATGTACAGCTTCTGACGTTCTTCAATCCCCAGCCAACCTAATCTAAATATGTTCATTTTTTGTTCATTTTTTATGTCATAATAATAATAATAATCCATTCAATTTATATAGCGCTTTTTAAGGTACTCAAAGACACTTTACATGTTACATTCATACACCGTAGACACGGCTACGGGGAGCAATTCAGGGTTAAGTGTCTTGCTCAAGGACACATCGATTGAAAGATGGACCTGCTAACCACTGATCCACAGTCGCCCAAATGTAGGCTCATTATCATTTGTTCCTCCCCAATGAATTATTGAATTATATTTAAATCATTGCAAACATATAATATTGAGCTCAATTTAATGTTTTGCCCAGTAAGGCTGGCTTAAAACTCAGATCTAAGGATCTTTAACAATTTTGCAAAAGATAGAAAATATTGTCATTTCAGTGCAAACTCTTTAAGTTAAAGGCTCATTTGCCAAACCAAACTGTGTATCATCTATTTGTTCAATTATTTTATTAAAAAAATGGAAAACAAAAATGCTCACGTTTTCCCTTTTCTGCTGTTTGCTTGTTCCACAAATGGAAAATGAAAGTGTTTCCACTCTGAGTGGTTTCTGTGACATTTATTTCCACACAGTATCTCATGAACAGATTCTCCAAAGGTTAAAGTTGAGGCAGCATGTTGGAAGGACATTCAACACTGTGTGTAACCAGTCATTCAAACAATGGTGATCTTCAGATTTATTAAAGCGAACAGTTTTGATGATTTGTGGGTGTATTGTATTTTTCCTTAATATTTTGGTTTTTAGATATTGCATGGATTAAAAAAAGATTATAACAGGAAAAACAACGTGAACGTGAACTGTAAAACAATGATTTCATGCTTTTGGAATCTGAAGCCTGTTTGCATTCTGGCTTAAATATGCACATTTATTATATTGTTCTGTACATCTGTAGCTGGAGGGCAAGTGAGCGCAGTTATTTACATAAACACAAGTTAATTCCAGGACAATAACCTTGAGTGCAAAAGAAGTCTCAAATCAAGATGTTGTTCTAGAGCTTTCGACTTCATCCATTTGGAAACGCCACTAATTTCTGTTTTATTTCCCAATAACTGTCAAGCATACATGAACTAAGAGCACCAACCAGGCAAAATACTGTACTTGCTGAAAACACCTGCTGCAGGGTTGACGTGCTGTCGCTGGTGGTATAAACTGGTATACTGTAAGCGTCAATGAACTTTCAAGCACAACATTTTTCTTTCACTCATTCATTCCTTTTTCTTCTGTTTCTCAGCTGTGGGCAGGGAAAATCTCCCCACCCCGTCCTGCTCCCCGTCAACTGAAGTCCTTTCATGATGAATGGCAAGGTACGATAATAGCCTTCAGGTTGCCATAGAAATAAGACAGGGGCCCTGTGTGTGATTTTTTCCCCCCCTTGTTCCCCCCTTTTTTTTTTTTTTTTTCTTTCTTCAAGCATAAATGACAGAGGACTCTGGGGCAAACTCTTTTTCCCCACCCTTACAGGCGGCTTCGCACTTTGCTTTCATCTTTTCTTCCTCTCACATATTTTCTTAATCAACGTTTCTTCTTTCTTCAACCTAATCTGGTTTAATATCAGAATCATGTGGGTTGGCAGGGATTTAGCTGCAATGAATGTACCAGCAATCATCGTGTCGGAGAAGGATTCAGTCTTCTACGATGCAGCAGCATCCATTCACATATGACCGACACCACAAACACTCCCGACAGGTTGTGAACTCGGGGCTCGGAGCCCATGCGAGCACATTTAGAGCACAAGCACCCGGGCGACTTTTCAAAACTGGTCTGATGATGAAGAACTATGCAAGACTTTAGGGGAGCAGATGGAGCTTTTTCGCTGCACGAGGCATCCGCCCAACTCAGGTCTCCTCCCTGCATTGAGCATCTCAGTGCAGCTGCTACATGGCCTTTGAAACTGAGCTCTTGTGATCTTAGTTTCCTGCCAACAGCTGCTCTCAAGCTAAACAAAGTATTGATCCAGTCTGTCATTTTCACACTTGTGTGTGTGTGTGTGTGGAGGGGGGGGGGGGGGGGGGGGGCGATCATCTCTGATGTGTTTGTGTCATGTTTGTGGTTTCAAGGAGTGACTATGTGATAAAGTGTTGAGTTATAAGCGCAAGTGCACATATCAGAATGTGCACATGTATCTAGATATGTTGTGTGATGGATATGAGGCAGACCTGCGGTTATAGATATGATTTATGATGAACAGACTCTCTAACAGCCTCCTGTTAGAGAGTTGAAACCCCTTAAACTTTCATTTCTGTCTTATTCAATATTCATAACAAAATAAGCAACAATCAGTGTTTGAACAGAATCCTGAGGTGTTATTTATTGAACGTTTCTAATCTGCTGTATTGTTTGGGTTTTGCTTTGATCAGATAAGCAAAAGAAGATCATCACTTTGTCAACATCCAGAAACACTGTAAATAAATGACATGGAAGCAAATTAAGAAACACCTTTATTAATTGTCCAATAAAGAAAACAAGATGTTATGTTGTTACTAAAAGCACATTTTGATCACCTTTAATTTACAACCCTCATTATTTCATTAGTAAAGTGGTCCTCGGTCTCATTACGTTCCTCTGCAGATGATTCTCATATCACATCTGCTATCTACTGTATGTGTAGAATATATGAATTATTCTTCAGCGCTGGCAGGTCTAAAGACGCATGCTTCTTTCTTCTCCTTCTTTATAATAATCGTTCAACTTATTTTCTGATAACGTGGGGCGGGGGAGATAACAGGCTGAATCATAATTTTTCTAAATAATTTAAACTAACCTTAAAAACAACAGAATGCAAGCAAACCTGTAGAAACCAGAACACACATTATGTTTATGCTGTTTGCAGCAGCTTTTTGCCAAATAACAACCACATGTTTGCCACATAATTGATTTAATTTGAAAATATATATTTACTGTAAACATGCCACGATAACACGGCGGGTTGCCACAGCAGTTTGTCTGTGGGTCCACATGTTTGTTAGTGTAGCTGTATATGCAGCATATATATATATATATATATATATATATATATATATATATATATATATATATATATATATATATATATATATATACTCTCATATCACCCAATGAAATATCTTATTTATAATTAATTCATAATTTGTCACCTTTGTTTATTCTTGTACCTGCTTTTTATTGACATGCCCCTGGAATTCAGGGGATTTAGTGAGATTAGTGAGGTTAGATTAAAATAATTCTGTCTCACATGTCTGATCCACACTGCATCTTTTTATTCATCGGATTTGTTTCAGTTTGTGAGTTAATAAACGAGCAGACAGAACACAGTGCATTTTAACACCACAAATGTTGCATGTGCAGTAAGAAGTCACTTCACCTGAATATTCATAAAAGGTGTCAAATGGTCATTCTGTCATGTGTTTGCTATTAAAACTGGTTGTTATTGAATCAGATTAGCAAAGGCTTGGAAAAGCTGCATGTTTGTCAGTGCTGATAAAGACCTAAAGCTGCTCAAGTTTCAAAGGGGCTTAAAGCTTCAGCTTGAAGCTCTGAATCACACTTCAGCATCTTTGTCTGATAGAAGTCTGAACTGGTGTCCTATCCAGAAAATTCTGTTTTTAAATTGCATCATGTGAGCTAAATACTAGCTGCAGTCATACGTCGCCCGTCCGTGGTACTTCTGTCCTCTTGACCCACAGAGATGCTTGTGTAGAGATGTCCACACAAATAGCTCGCTCACGTTCACCCGGTGCCTTTTCTCAGTACTTCTTGACACGAGTAAAATCTATCTGTTTTAACCAAGACAGACTTCTTCTTTTAAAGACAAAGTATGAAAAAGGTCATCCAGTTAAAACATCTATTTGAAGTGAGAACATAAGAAGTGGGCCCAGCTGCACACCTACACCACACCTACGCATTAAACAATGGTGCAACCTATTAAATGTAGCTGCCAAGCAATACATTTGCACCATGAACCCTGGCCTCACAAAATGCAGGTACGACTATTCATATTGAACTTGTTTGGGTAAAACACCCTAGAAAACAACATCTGTCTCTTGACCTTACCCTCTGCCGCCTGTCACTGTCCCGATGGCTAGCTAACATTAAGACGGCCACGCCGAGGAGGGTGCATCTTTTCCTTTTTCGCAGGTCTCTGTGGCCGTTGTAACCGAAGGCCCTTTTGGCCAAAGTCCACGTGGCACAAAAAGGCAGCGGCATTCCTGATGTCTGTGGCTAATCTGTGGTGTCAGCTTGTGTTAACGCCGCACCGCCAAATCTGAGGGCACACGGGGCCGGGGAATATTAAAAACTCCCATCAGCAGAATTCCTCCAGAGGAGGGCGGCTCTGATGAGAGCAAGGGTCACCTAAGGTTGAACGCTGGTTGTGTGTTAGAGACGCTCGTACTGTAACGGTCTGATCCACTGGACAGGAGGTGGGGCCGGAGCAGGACGGAGAGAACACACTTCAAAGAGCTCTTTCCTTGTCTATCCTCATTGAAACCGGGCTAAATGAGCTTTGTGGGGGCTTTTGTTCCTGCTGTTAGACAATTCAGAGACCTGATGGAAGATGCCGAAAAGGACAGGAGGTCATACGGGTAGTTCATTATCTGCTCCTCAACCTGACAGACGCTTTCTGCTTGCCACCCCAATTGACTTATAATGACCATGAGATATCTTTCTGGTAAATTTGAGAAGTCTAGCAAGTGTAAGGTCAGACTGTTCCTACAATTGCCACATGTCAAATTTCACACAGCCATGAGACGGAGACTTTGTCCTTGAGTGCAGGCATTTCTTTTCACATATCCGACCCTGCAGCTTCCTACTCTAATTTGAAGACTGATATTCAAAGAGTGAGACGAGTTTGCTTAGCTGCTCACAAAATGAACCATGAAATTAAACATAACTAATAACTTATGCGAACTCGCTGTGTTTGTGGGTGTAGCAGCGCAAACGGCAGCCCATACCTGTGCTCACCCCAAGCAATACGATAGCCGAATAATTCAGCGTATTTCTAGTTGTCTCAGGCTGCTGCGCAGACATGTAACATGTGCTCTGCTCTCCCCGAGTCCCAGAGGGGCAAGGACAGGAATTCAGGGTCAGGGGTCAGAGAGCCATGTGTATGTGCACTGCTGTAGCCTGGCAACAGGTGCTGTGCAAGAGCCTCTACGTCATTTAAGATTGCAGCAAACCTTCAATAAAACTCTCTAACATTTCCACATTACCATCTGTTTGTTCCCCCTCCCCCTTTGTTTTAGAATAATACTGTATCTTATAATGTTTTTTTTCTGATAGTTTTTGTTGAAACGGTTTGATGTTAAACAAGCCGAGCTGTGACTATAACGTCGGAAAGAGGGGTTAGAGAGAGAGAGTCTTGCTGAGAGGTTGGTAGTGTCTCGGGGAAATGATAGCTCTTTGCCAAGGTATTCTTTTTCCCTCCAGAGAGGCCCGGCCATTCAGCACTGTGAGGTCAACAAGTACAGATCATTACCCACAATGCCCTTGAAAGGGGGGGGGGGGGGGACGGACTTGAATATGCAGGGCTGTTCCTTTAAGATGGTAAGACAGGAGCTGCGTGAATGCACTCAGAGGCAGAGCTGCAGCCAAGATGGAAAGACGGAGGGAGAGGGAGAAAGGGGGGCCAGAGATCCTCTCGGGATGTGGGGAAGGATAAACTTGTGTTGCCCTGCTTCTGCAGCAAAGCTGTTAAGTTGAAATTATTCATATTGAAAAATGATGGATGTCAGTTTGCTGATTGCACCGCTCAGAGAAAAGGAGTCTTGTTGCTAGGAGAGGAGGGATTCAGCCTTCTCTTATTGGCCACTGGGATGCGTAAGATGGTCCAATGAGAGCCGTCTCCCTAACAGCAGTGCAATAGTAGAGCTACACCCACATGCAGACCTGATTAATATGTCAGACATGTTTTATGGGTTAACGTGAATCCGGCTGCATGTATTGAAAAGACTGCAGCAGGGATTTAGTTTGTGTGTGTGTGAGAGAGAGAGAGAGAGAGAGAGAGAAAGAGAGAGAAAGTCTATACAGTATGTGTGCCAGGGAAACATACCACACTAACATATCACACACACTACTTTGAGGTCAAGCAATGCTCTCAATTCTAAAAGAAATGTAAACACACACGCACACACACGCAGTAATGAACTAACTCAAAACAGACTAGTGTAGAGAGGAAATAGGAAATAGGATTCCTCACATGTCCATGATTATCACGAGAATGCAGCACAAAAGAGAAACAAGTGAAAAACGTAACCGTGGTCTGATGTGACTTGAAAGAGAACTGCAGTATATTTAACACACACTGTTCAGTTGTTAACATGTTGTTAACATGTTGTTAACATGTTGTGGATCTCAAAACAAATCTGCCAGGGAAGTTGGATACATATTTTACCCGTCAGGAAGAGAAACTTACATTGTTTTAATTTCTCTGACATGTAGCAATAGTTTTTGTTTCACAGGCATACATCAAACGAACAAAGAATGCAGCGACACACACATTTCTACATAAATATATATTGATAAACTTCCTGTGTATTCTTTGAAGGCGGCTGAAAACTGTCCAACTTGACTGCAGTGTTTTGTCAACGCCCTGCTGCCCCCGCCTGCTCTCGTCTCCTTCCAGGCAGTTCATCTCCAACGAGTCTGAGTATGTTTCTTAGTTTTCTGGCACGTTCACATTATTAATTATGAGTATCTAGCTCTCAGCTGGATTACTTACAACTGAGGTGACGTGGTGGCGTGTGCCTGTCTCAGGACCTCTAGTTAGTGACTAGCTAGTCAAAAGCTTGCTAGCTGGCTAACTAGCTAGATACTCATAATCAATAATGTGAACATCCCAGAAAACTAAGAAACATACTCACCACTCTGACGGGTATCGCCTCCCGTCACCTGACCGGCATTCTTTCTGGACCGGGTCCACGCTCCCCTTCGACTTACTTTAGATGAGGTCACACAAAATATTTAACTAACGGTTAACTAACCACTAGTAACGACCTGAATTAATCATGAATTGCAGTATTAAAACACGTTTATAAAGCACATGTTAACATAGTCCCTAACCAATAGTGCATATGTAAATCATTATGTGTAAAAATAAATGCATGAATAATTGACATTTAAATCTTTTTTGTAATCATTTACTAACACTTTATAAATAATCTAATTAATCATCTATAAGTCCTTAATAATTGGTTTGTAATATATATTACTTAATTTACAAATGGGAAATACATCATTTTAAAGTATGAAAAAACAATCATAAAACGCATAATAGTCAAGCTTATTAATCAAGAATATAACATTTATTACTGTGTTTATTAATTGCATACTAATGAGTGCTTATGTTGGAACAATGCTTTATAAAGGATGAATTACTTTTCTGCAACTTTGTTATGTATCACAACTCTCTTTCAATCACATAATTCCCAGCCTGGTTTACCGTCAACCTGAGTGTGGTGTGCAGGGCAGATTAACAGTTTGGATGTATATCACATTGCAAACTTTTGGTTCAGGGACAAATTTGACATATGGCACTCCTCCAATATTGTTTCATATTATTTTGCCAAACTTCTATTTACTGTGAGTCTTTTTTTTTAGGATATGTTTTTCTTTTATTTGTCAGTTTCTGGTTTAGTACAGCCTGAGCTGACTGATGCTGCATGATCACCAATCAAGACCTGAGGGGATAACTATCACAAGTCTAATTGTTAAAGTTGCTTTGATTAATATTGTTATATTAACAATTAATCAAATTACTATGTGTAATGTGACAAACCCACATGAAATTGTGATTAAAGGTCAATGAAAAAAAAGATATTGTAAGTTTCAGTAAAGAGCTACAGCTGTCGATGACTAACAATATACCAATGTTTAATGTTTAATACCAAAGTACAATTCAGTTTCTAACATGTCTTTTGAGTGCGGCAGTACAGACGTTCTCTGTGGTGTCTGACTTCAAACACCTCATCACTTACACAAACGGCTCCAGCTTACAGAGCTATTCATATCACAAACTAGAAACAAGCTAAAAATACATACTTCTCATGCCACAGCTGATCACAAACCACCATCCTGCTAGAAAATCACAATTCCTGACCTGAGACACGACTGACTGCTCCAATAGATGTATTCAATAAGCTGCTGCCAGTCCAGGCTAAATAAGACCAAAGTTGAGTGATCAATATGAAAGTTGTTGTTCACGCGCTGCTCGTGTATGGACGTACATGGTTTTGACCAGACTGAGTTCAGCAACAGCACAAAGGATTCGGCTCCAATTCAGGTTTTAGTGTAATGCTTGTTGCCAGAGAGAAGATGTCTGTCAGCACTTCTCTGATGAGCAGAAACAATCGAAAAGATGCAGCTCTTGGAATACTGTTCAATGAACAACTGAAGTAGAAAGAAAATAAGAAAATCACGTAAAATGTCTGATTTATCGCTGTAATTATTTTTGACAGCTCCCTTTTGTCTCGTCATGCCACATTCATTCTGTTGGTATATTAGTACACTAATGTATTGATTGTGCAGCCTCCCTGTAGAGAAAAATGCACACTCAGAAGCCAGTGATGAGTTGTGAAACTACATCAATGAAAGTTTCCGACAAAGAAGAATTTTCCAATTAGATTTTTTTAGAAATCACTCTTATTCTAATATAATTGTACCATCTGCAGTCGTGTGGTTGTGACCATCGATAATGCTTTTTCTTTACTTCCAAAAGCCTTCCTAAAACTTTAAAAGCTTAAATTGTCCAGAAAAGAAGACCTCTTTGGTTCCTGTTGCTTTAACCGGCTGTCGGGAACACACAGAGAGTTTTTTTCTTCTCTTCCCTTTTGTTCACTCCTCTATGGAAATCCGCATCTGTTCTCCGGCCACACACGCAGGCAGAAAAGGGAATTGGGAAGCTGCAGTTAGTCTTCTGCTTTAATCCATTGTTTCAACTTCAATCTATTCCCACTTGTTTTTAATCAAGGCCTTCTCTTACTTTTTTCTTCTTCTTTTTTTCCCCCAATTCACTCTTGAATAGCAGAAATGTTTTTATAGTTTTTTCCACTCTTAAGTGTTGTCTAAATGCAGTCGTTCAGATCACAGCCTTTGAAATAACCCCTCTGAGGGTCAATGCCAATGTTTGCCGTTTGTTTTTCAAGTGACGGGATGGGCTGGCGGTTACAGACTGTCCAATTGTGAAAAGGTCACAGGTTTGATCCCTGTTATAAGGCCAGAGTGCCCGTGTTTGGCCCGGCTTCTTCAGAGCCCGTTTCATGAGCCTGAAAGTGGAACGGTTAAGATTCACAGTGATGCAGCTGAAAGCAGAAGAGGCTGCTGTTGACGAGGGTTACACGACAGAGTGCAACACGGTCACTGCAGGAACAAGTTGTATTGTTGCTGCTCACAAACCCGAGGATTTCCTGTTGTCCAAATGCACACAAACAAGACAAAGCGCACAAGACAATATTTTTCTTTCAACTTTTCTTTCTCTATTTGTTACATTTTTATGAACAAATAAGTAACTTTATTTCTCGCTCTTCAGACTGACGGCAGCTGAAGTGGCATCTCATGCCGCCCTCTAGTGGAGGGTGGGAGGATTTCTTTCAGCAGACAAAAAAAGAAGAAACGTTCGCTCAAGTTTTATTGGTTGTTGTTAGTCCTATAATTATGACTTCGTAACCGCAGGGGATATTCTACATCCAGTAAAATTGCTTATCGAACCTTAATGTTTGGAATACTGTTATTATATTTCAAAACTATACGCTGTCTTTCACAAAATGTTTAAAATAGAAAAGACAAGATTCAAACACCAGTTTAAAATGTGTACTATAAATGCAGTATGTATTATGTGCACATGAAACCTTATAATAAACCTGCTAATTGTAATATATGTCTCCAACTTAAAAGACAGAAATCAAGTGCCTATATGCAGTGTCCATGTGTACATTACAGTAGATTGGCTTAAGACAATTCTGAGCATTTGACATTAAGATAATATTTGCATTGGTCTATTATCTGCTGCAGGGCAGTTGGCCTATTTCTAAACTTCTGTGGATAAATCCATGTTGTAAAACAGAACAATATCTTTATTGAGTTTTGACACTTGTCCCGTGACAATACCATTGTTTTGCTCTGAGCATCGAAATTTCACCCCATTTTTGAAAGACAAAAATCTCTTTTTCGGGTGGAAATTTGGGAGAAAATAAAAATTAGAAGCATTTCAGAAAATTTAAATTTTGGGACAAACAGCGAGGGAAGGGAAAATGAAGTTGAAGTGATCAAATATAATCTACATTTTAGTATCAAAAAACAAACATAAAAATAGGATTTATATCTAAAGCAGAAAAAAAAAACCATCTAAAGTTATGTGGGGCTTTGAAACACAATGTATCACTAATCATTCTTTTTTGGTATCATACATTGAGGCAATATACAGTTTTTATGAGCACATTCTGATTCTGATTATTTGTTTGTGTAGGGTGCACAGACAACTTGACAGCTCAGATGGAGGTTAAGTATTTTATTGGCAAGAAATGTATAAAATAGTATGAACTCTGTATTTAATATATATATATATATATATATATATATATATATATATATATATAGTTCAAGTAACAAAATAATGTATTGAAATGAAATGTTAATTTGACACTGTGTTTGGAGCATCATGCAAGTTGGATTTCTACAGTATAATAACTCACCAGTAAAAGGTTAATAAAAGTATAACAATAATAATAATTAATAATAATACAAAACATTATGAGTTTATTGGGGTTCTTAATGCCATTAGCCTTGGGTTGGATGTTACCACAAACCAAACCATTTGTTTAGTACTATAACATATCTGTGACCACACTGCTAGATACCACCAAATCCAAGTCAATAGCAACCATAATATTTAATGAATTCTACCCCGATTCTTTTTTTTTTTTAAATGGCTCGCAAAACTATGGCATACACTACAAACAACGTACATTATGCTGTAAACTGTGCAGAAGTTCCTTTGTTTGGTTGCCATTGAAAGGATTCACAGAGTATACCGCTTAAGATGATGTCACAACAGTTTCACCTGCCGTTGCTACAGCGACCAGCGGAGAGTGAGAACACGGCCTCGAGAAGAAGACCTGGTACCAGAGTGAGTCGGGTCGAGTCGTGCAGTGTAAACACAGCTTAACAGAACGCTGCATCTTTCTTCGTAGAGCAGCAGTACCATCAGGAATATAGTAGTTATAATGATTATCGCTGAATTTGGTATTCTTTGTATTAGACTCATTGAAGAAACACTTTGAATGTAACAGAAACAGGTTTATGCAGAGGCCTCGAAGGTACCATGGAAGCCATAAGCCATATTTACAGGCACGTAGGCTCGTGCCAGTTCTTCAAAGTTCTTTGCATCCAAAACCAAGAGGAAGGCTCCTTTATCCTGGAGAGACAAGATCAGCGGATTTACTAACAAAGAGGACCGAAACATCTCATGACACAAATGGCTCACTGATGCAACGGAAATGGACAGTTCAGATACATGCTGCTCTTCATCCAAAAACAAGAGGGCATACATAAATGAATCATTTTATTTTCTATATTAGTGATGTTTTTTGTTTTCTCTGCTGTCAGCAGCCGCTGATTACGACAGTTTAATTTGAGCTTAAATGCTCTTTTGATCTTGAAACAATCTAAATGAATTGTGTGTCAATTCATTAATGCATATTTAATCTCCCTCATGAATATTGATGATGAGTTATGTGTCCACTTAATACCAAACTTGGAAGAGAAAATTAAGTTGGATTTACAGGCCTGCTGCTGTTATAGATAAATAGTGACATGGCAGATAATAACACTGATGTAACCGGAGGCAGCAGCACTTTTATTTCCAACCTTTTTTCTTATAATTCCAGTTCCTCCTCAGAAACAGAGTCTTACCTGAGAGGGGCAGAGAACCACGGAGAGGATGAGCCCATCGTCCTCTTCCACGGCATCAGGTGACGGCACAAACGCAGGCTCTGACGGGAAGAAACCCTTCTGGTACCAAACCTGAGCTCACACACGCACACACACACACACACACACACACACACACACACACACACACGATAATTATAGTCACAAACAGTGGTATATCGTACCTTTACTAATTTTAAGAGTAGTTGGTGTAGAATATTATACTTCAAATAAACCACAGTGTTCATTTTAACATCTTCATTATTATCATTTATTTGTGTTTGTCAATGGGAGAATTAAGACTTTTATTTAGTTGTTGATCAAGATTTCAGCATTAAATGAATATCTTACGATATAGCATTAAGTACGTTATTTTCCATGATGAGGAGGATTTTATGTTGGCATGAATATAGTCATTGACATAGAATCCTCCTCCCCCAACACACACACACACACACACCTTGAGTGTCTTGTCCTTCAGGTCCATCTTGAGCAGTGAGTCTCCCACCAGGTGTCTGAAGCCACAGCCATAGAAATAACGGTATGGCCGTGTGTTACATCTCCGATAGTTGATCTGAGGGAACTCCAGGCCACCGTACTCGAGGAGGTCGTCTCCATGGAGATCCTCGTGTTGGCAGAACACCTGTTGACAAAGAGCGGATCAACGTTCTACGGTCACTTGATCAACGGGCCTCCATCAGTTCACACAAGCTTCAGTGGATGGCTGTGAACGGAATTTGTAATGATGTGAATTTATTATAACACACTTCAGCGTGGCACCTGTGGAGAAGGTGGACAGCGTCAGACACCTGGACGTCTGCATCACAGAGGATGTATCATGGTGCTCTTACGTCAGCATGTTGGTGAAGGAAGCCCTTCAGCGTCTTTACTACCTACAATGCCTATAAGCTGCCCCACCTGGTGCTATACACCTGCACGTGCCACCTGATGTGAACTCTCAGCTCTACTAGACATTGGCGACGAGTGAACGGAAAGCCGGGGCGGTGATACTGCTGAGTTGATGAGAAGATGGAAGCCAGCTAAACAGACGAGACAGGTGAGGTAAATGAGCCGTAATCAGGAGGGAGGAAAGCAGGTAGGAGCCACGCCCACACCACACACAGAGACAGATAGGGGGGGAAACAAGAGACTCAGTGGACGAGGAAACACAGGGAAACACTGAGAAACACAGGGAAACACAGAGAAACACAAGGGAACACAAGGAAACACAGGGAACCACTGGGAAACACAGATAAACACAAGGAAACACGAGGAAACACAGTGAACAGAAGGAAACACAGAGAAACACAAGGGAACACAAGGAAACACAGGGAACCACTGGGAAACACAGATAAACACAAGGAAACACGAGGAAACACAGTGAACAGAAGGAAACACAGAGAAACACAGGGAACAGAAGGAAACACAGAGAAACACAGGGAACAGAAGGAAACACAGAGAAAGTGTAACAGTTCAGCTCCACACCTTCTTTCTGTTAATAGTTGTTTTCATTATATCTGTTTGTCTATTAACTCTCTTGTCAATTCAGACCCGGTCATTCACACCTGATCATCCTTCATTCCCTTCACCTGGTTCTCACGCCCATCTCACCTGCAACCCATTCCCTCGTTAGTCACTCACTACTTAGGTTCCCTCACTTGCACTTGTCCTCTGCCAGATTGTCTTGTGTTTTGAGACCAAGTTCTCCAGCGTTCCATAGTCTGTGTCCCTGTTTCTGTCTGTTCTGTTCCTGCCGTTCCACTCCAGTAAAGGATTATTATTTGCTTACTCTGTTTCATCCATTGTGCTTGGGTCCCTGGTCTTCGATCCGTGACAGAAACACAGAGAATCACGGAAACACAGGGAAACACAGGGAAACACAGAGAAACACAAGGAAACACAAGGAAACAGAGAAACACAAGGAAACACAGGGAAACACAAGGAAACACAGGGAAACACAAGGAAACACAAGGAAACAGAGAAACACAAGGAAACACAGAGAAACACAGGGAAACACAAGGAAACAGAGAAACACAAGGAAACACAAGGAAACAGAGAAACACAAGGAAACACAGAGAAACACAGAGAAACACAAGGAAACACAAGGAAACACAGGGAAACACAAGGAAACACAGAGAAACACAGGGAAACACAAGGAAACACAAGGAAACAGAGAAACACAAGGAAACACAGAGAAACACAGAGAAACACAAGGAAACACAAGGAAACACAGGGAAACACAAGGAAACACAGAGAAACACAGAGAAACACAAGGAAACACAAGGAAACACAAGGAAACACAGGGAAACACAAGGAAACACAAGGAAACAGAGAAACACAAGGAAACACAGAGAAACACAGAGAAACACAAGGAAACACAAGGAAACACAGGGAAACACAAGGAAACACAGAGAAACACAGGGAAACACAAGGAAACACAAGGAAACAGGAAAACACAAGGAAACACAAGGAAACACAGGAAAACACAAGGAAACACAGGAAAACACAAGGAAAACACAAGGAAACACAAGGAAACGCAAGGAAACACAAGGAAACACAGGGAAACACAAGGAAACACAGAGAAACACAAGGAAACACAAGGAAACACAAGGAAACACAGGAAAACACAAGGAAACAGAGAAACACAAGGAAACACAAGGAAACACAGAGAAACACAAGGAAACACAAGGAAACACAGGAAAACACAAGGAAACAGAGAAACACAAGGAAACACAGAGAAACACAAGGAAACACAAGGAAACACAGGAAAACACAAGGAAACACAAGGAAACACAGAGAAACACAGAGAAACACAAGGAAACACAAGGAAACACAGAGAAACACAGGGAAACACAAGGAAACACAAGGAAACAGGAAAACACAAGGAAACACAGGAAAACACAAGGAAACACAAGGAAACACAGGAAAACACAAGGAAAACACAAGGAAACACAAGGAAACGCAAGGAAACACAAGGAAACACAGGGAAACACAAGGAAACACAGAGAAACACAAGGAAACACAAGGAAACACAAGGAAACACAGGAAAACACAAGGAAACAGAGAAACACAAGGAAACACAAGGAAACACAGAGAAACACAAGGAAACACAAGGAAACACAGGAAAACACAAGGAAACAGAGAAACACAAGGAAACACAGAGAAAGACAAGGAAACACAAGGAAACACAGGAAAACACAAGGAAACACAAGGAAACACAAGGAAACACAGGAAAACACAAGGAAACAGAGAAACACAAGGAAACACAAGGAAACACAGAGAAACACAAGGAAACACAAGGAAACACAGGAAAACACAAGGAAACACAAGGAAACACAAGGAAACGCAAGGAAACGCAAGGAAAACACAAGGAAACAGAGAAACACAAGGAAACACAGAGAAACACAAGGAAACACAGGAAAACACAAGGAAACACAAGGAAAACACAAGGAAACACAAGGAAACACAAGGAAACACAGGGAAACACAAGGAAACACAGGGAAACACAGGGAAACACAAGGAAACACAGGGAAACACAAGGAAACACAGAGAAACACAGAGAAACACAAGGAAACACAGGGAAACACAGAGAAACACAAGGAAACACAGGGAAACACAGGAAAACACAAGGAAACACAGGGAAACACAAGGAAACACAAGGAAACACAGAGAAACACAAGGAAACACAAGGAAACACAGAGAAACACAAGGAAACACAAGGAAACACAGGGAAACACAAGGAAACACAAGGAAACACAAGGAAACACGTGGACACACAAGGAAACACAGGGAAACACAAGGAAACACAGGGAAACACAAGGAAACACAAGGAAAACACAAGGAAAAAACAAGGAAACACAGGAAAACACAGGGAAACACAAGGAAACACAGGGAAACACAAGGAAACACAGGGAAACACAAGGAAACACAAGGAAACACAAGGAAACACATGGACACACGAGGAAACACAAGGAAACACAGGGAAACACAAGGAAACACAAGGAAACACAGGGAAACACAAGGAAACACAGGGAAACACAGGGAAACACAAGGAAACACAAGGAAACACAGGAAAACACATGGACACACAAGGAAACACAAGGAAACAGAAGGAAACACAGGGAAACACAGGGAAACACAAGGAAACACAAGGAAACACAAGGAAACACAGGGAAACACAGGGAAACACAAGGAAACACAAGGAAACACAGGAAAACACAAGGAAACACAGAGAAACACAAGGAAACACAAGGAAACACAGGGAAACACAAGGAAACACAGGGAAACACAAGGAAACACAAGGAAACACAGGGAAACACAAGGAAACACAAGGAAACACAAGGAAACACAGGGAAACAGAGAAACACAAGGAAACACAAGGAAACACAGGGAAACACAAGGAAACACAAGGAAAACACAAGGAAACACAAGGAAACACAGGAAAACACAAGGAAACACAAGGAAAAAACAAGGAAACACAAGGAAACACAAGGAAACACAGGAAAACACAAGGAAACACAAGGAAACACATGGACACACAAGGAAACACAAGGAAACACAGGGAAACACAGGGAAACACAAGGAAACACAAGGAAACACAGGGAAACACAAGGAAACACAAGGAAACACAGGGAAACACAAGGAAACACAGAGAAACACAAGGAAACACAAGGAAACACAGGAAAACACAAGGAAACACAGGGAAACACAAGGAAACACAAGGAAACACAGGGAAACACAAGGAAACACAAGGAAACACAAGGAAACACATGGACACACAAGGAAACACAAGGAAACACATGGACACACAAGGAAACACAAGGAAACACAGGGAAACACAAGGAAACACAAGGAAACACATGGACACACAAGGAAACACAAGGAAACACATGGACACACAAGGAAACACATGGACACACAAGGAAACACAAGGAAACACAAGGAAACACAGGGAAACACAGGGAAACACAAGGAAACACAAGGAAACACAGGGAAACACAAGGAAAAACAGGGAAACACAGGGAAACACAAGGAAACACAGGGAAACACAAGGAAACACAGAGAAACACAAGGAAACACAAGGAAACACAGGAAAACACAAGGAAACACAAGGAAACACAGGGAAACACAAGGAAACACAAGGAAACACAGGGAAACACAAGGAAACACAAGGAAACACAAGGAAACACAGAGAAACACAAGGAAACACAAGGAAACACATGGACACACAAGGAAACACAAGGAAACACAAGGAAACACAGGGAAACAGAGAAACACAAGGAAACACAAGGAAACACAGGGAAACACAAAGAAACACAAGGAAACACAAGGAAAACACAAGGAAACACAGGAAAACACAAGGAAACACAAGGAAACACAAGGAAAAAACAAGGAAACACAAGGAAACACAGGAAAACACAAGGAAACACAAGGAAACACAAGGAAACACAGGGAAACACAAGGAAACACATGGACACACAAGGAAACACAAGGAAACACAAGGAAACACAAGGAAACACATGGACACACAAGGAAACACAAGGAAACACAAGGAAACACAGGAAAACACAAGGAAACACAAGGAAACACAGGGAAACACAAGGAAACACAAGGAAACACATGGACACACAAGGAAACACAAGGAAACACAAGGAAACACAGGGAAACACAAGGAAACACGTGGACACACAAGGAAACACAAGGAAACACAGGGAAACACAAGGAAACACGTGGACACACAAGGAAACACAAGGAAACACAGGGACACACTGGGAAACAGGAGGCAAAAACAGAAAGGAGGAGGAGGAGTTTCTTCCCTCAGGCCATCCGGGTCCTGAGCCACAGGCATTCATCTATACCTCATCACACATAATTCACCGTTTCATTGTATTGTATTTGTACTTTTTGTAAGACTTGTACTAGAGTATTTTTACATCAAGGTATTGCTACTTCTACTCAAGCAAAGGAGCTGAATACTTCTGATTGAATATGAGCATTACTGAACAACTCACCTTATCTTTGCTGATTTGGACACACGTGGCTGCACTGAAGGGCCGTGTGTTCAGGTTCTGGTCTGATGGGCTTTCCCCGTTCACGTGAAGGGGAAGAACAAAGCGCCGAGGGAATACTCTGCTCATGGTGTTGTACACCTGGGAACCACATCACACAGGAACAATACTTTATGGGTGAAACTGGGTTCCTCTTTTCGTCTCTTGATGCAAAGGGACGTAAACAGCAACACCTAACAGATTGTTGTATAAACAGATTTTAAACTATTGACAGACCGAACGCTGAAAGAAGTTCTTCCTTAAGTATTCAGCAATTATTCATTACAAAGGAAAAAGATTAACAAAGCCCATAATGCTGAGCAGTTATTTATTGTTTTACTTCATCTAAGAGTGTTGACTCATGTAATTATTTAGTGACCTCATCTAATGCGTCTCCCGACTTGCGTAGGTTCTGGATGAGGTAGTTGTTGATGGCTTGGCCGTCTTCTGAGCAGCACATGTCGAGCATCAAGAATCCATCTTCCTCGAAGGCGTTGATCTGATGGAAGGTGGAGATGGCTTTGGTGTGGTACTTCACTGAGCTGACCTGCAGTGCAGAATATGCAATTAGATGATGTCAAAGGATCCAAAGCAAGAGGACCCCCCCTTCCCCATCAGAATTTCCATCGCGTCTCCTACATTAGGTGTAATTAAATGATAACAGTGACATCCCACCTCGCCTGATTGCTTGTCAACGAGATGGAAGACAGTGTCCTGCTTGGGATCCCAGTAGATGCCGTCACTCAAAGCCTTCCCCCTCAGCTTGCATGTGACTATCTTCAGCAGGTCCATCTTAATCGGCTGCTCAATGAACACCACGTAGTTCTCAGACATGGCTGGATGCAGGAGAAAGGCGTTACAGGGCCTTTCAGCTGAGGCCATCGCCATGAAAGATGCAGACATCACAAACGAATGATGAATCCAGGAAGGCTGGCTTACCAAAGCTGTGGTAGTAGGAGGGGTGGGACTTGTTTCGAGGCGCAATAGAGCAGAGTATTTTGGCTCCTTGTAGGGTGTCTTTGGCGTCTGTCTTCTCGGGAGGCACACTAATGATGTTGTACTGGGCTCCTGGAATAGCCGGGATCATTTTGTTATATTTGAATATGTTTTTCTTTTTATAACGGAGGATGAGAGATAAACCATTCAGCTGTTGATTTATGTAAACCTTAATGTGGGTCCCGTGGACGATGGGACTGACCTTTGCTTCCATAGGAGTTGCCCATATTGTAGGTGGTACCGTCAGAGTCATAGTGTGGGTGGGCGGTGGCTCCATTTACAGCAATGAATTTGCTCCAGTCCACCTACAAAACATTGTGGAGAAAGACGGCAAGATGATGATTTAACTGATATAACTGAACTACAAGACCGAAGACAGATAGTGTGTTTGTATGTAGCATATCATTAATGACATTAATATTAACATCTACTACTCCATGATGATCATGATGGTACCTTTTCCAATGTTTCTAAGTTATTTGGGTTCACTTTATGCATAAAGTTTGTCTCTGTGCTGACAAAGTAGTCACCCTTGTATTTCACAAAGCTCACACTCGCATTGTCCGTGGGCGCTGTAACAGAGAGGAAAAACAGAGTTACTGGCTTTTTCGTGAAAGTCTTCCTCTGAGAACATAAATCTAATTAAACGTTGCTCTGCAAAGTCTGTAATCTAAGACATGGTGTACAGCACATGGCTCTTCTGGTCCCCCACTGCTGCACATGTTATTATGTAACCTCTGCACACTGCACTTCAGAGGCTCCACCCCTGGCCTCAGTTCAAATAAAGCAAGACAGGGTTTGTACAAACTCCTTACAACTTACTTTCATTTATGCCTCAGGGAAAAAAAGATGATTGCACAATGAGTCAACCCCAGTTGATTGGTCTGAGCCCTCTCCTTTATTTATTCATAATTCATTCCATCCCTTCTTATTCAGTGTACTCACCCATCATCTCAAAGCGAGACAGGAAGCGCTGGAAGATGTTTTTACAGGGGTCGGCCATGGCAAGGGTACCAAATTCTGACATCACGATGCGGTCCTTTTCACTATTGTTCTTGTAGGCATCGCTGTTTAGGAACCGACTCATGTAAGTCACCTGACCGTTGGCGATCTTGAACTGGTGTAGCATGGCCATGCCGTCAAACCAGTGGTTGTAGCTATGAGGAAACATAGACTTAACTTGGATACTTTTTGGTTTGTGCAACAGTACTTTGAGGTGTTTCCAACTCACTGTGTGTTTCCAAACTCAAACTTCCCAGGGCCATTGCGAAGGAGTTTGCCATTGATCCAGGAGGGAATGGTGCCTTGTACTTCAGTGGAGATTGGCTCAGGGGTCTCTTCTACAGAGCGCACCAGAGGTTCAATTGTCTCCAGTCCTGTTAATGCTGAGGTAATGCATTCCTTGGCCTTGCCATTGTCAACAGACCTAGCATAATCTGTAGGAAACACATACATACAATGTCATATTATTTGTACCTAAACAAGATGTACAATAGGGAGATGGCCATCTTTTTAACAATCAAACTATTAGGCAACCATAATGTTTGCATGGGTAGATAAAACATGCATGTTGACTGCACAAAATTATAAACAAGTTAATCTTGTTTCGATTCCTCCCCTGATCAACAAATAAGCTGCTGATGTTTTTTAAATGTCTAATTATGTCAGAGGACAATGTCAGAGAATTGTAAGTACACCGCACCCAACGCACCGTCCTAGCTGACCATGAACATGAAAACTGTGATGCTTTTGCAGCACTGCATTTGGGGAAAAGTTATACTACAGATAATTCCCTCAGAAGGAGAAATAACAACTCTCTCCGACTTTGTCTTGGTTGGCTTCACTACAGTGTTGTCACCCAGACCTGCTCGTCAACTTTTTACCACAGTACTCTAAACTAAATTCCAACGTCAACACAGTCTACGTTATGAGCATGCACTGAATGGCATTTATCCCAGGATCACAGTTAAGGAACAACATTAGTACTGTTGGTAATAATCAAAGGAGCTCAGTCTCACATTGGCAGTAGTAACAGAGCAGTCAGCAGTTCAATTGGATCCAAATTCAATTTGACCATTTATAGGGTCCTATGAATTCCTTTTACTTCCAAAATAAAAGCTTTATTGTGTGTAGTATCTAAAACATATAAATGTGTTCACATAAAAATCCCATGCGATTTGTTCTGAAAAAACACATAGAGTATGAAACAAGAAGAAGCAGCAGGTGTCATTTGTGGAATCTTTAACAAAATAGTTATTCACACCTTAAAGGCGAGTATTCTATTTCCTTATGTGTTAAAACATGTTTGCAGTGGAAGCGCCTAACGAAATTATTTTGCAAGACGGTCATTAAACTCCATTATGAAGGGCAGATGTGGAAATATTGTTTTTCAAGATGCAACTTGATCTATTAAAAGCGTTATTATTGCTCTCTTCACATGTGAGTGATGCCCTGTTTATCACAGTGTGTGTTGGAACAATAACCTTATTTACCGTCAGTTATATCTAGTCCACCATCTGTAGAGAAGAAGTGACTTCCGGCAAATGTATGATACTCAACATTATGAATGTGTACACATCACCAACACTCTGGCCGTATACTTTGCGATTAAAATGCACCTGTACTTGAACTTGATTACAGCATATTGTCATTGCTACATTTTCTCAACAACTATAGCTGCAGTTTAGTCCCTCATAAAAGGACTTGTCGCCTGTAAACTGAAACCTGACCCGACTCGAGTCCTACTGCGCAGTCTGGACCCATCGGCGCGCTCAATTCTGCATCAACACTACACATAGATGCCAATATAGTAATAACCAGAACAGCACTTATTCTATAAATATGTCAAGATAACAATGTGCATGTCCAACATGGTTCTTAGCATGTCCCAGTTCTGCAATAACGCCGCTCCGGAACCAACAGCAGGTGAATAAACGGCCGTGTTTCGTCTGTGACATCACAGTAAATAATACACAAAATAGAGGAGCAATTACCTGAAGTGTCGAGCTTCACGGGAGGCATGTCAGCAGTCAACGTGGATGGATGCACCTACTGCTCTCCAGGTCTGAGTCCTCCTCCACTTTATAAATGCACGACACGACATTATGTAACCTGGTCGTGTCATAGTTATATTGAGCATGCGCAACATGCTTTTGAGAGCGCTGCCCTCGAGATACTGTTCCGTCCTGCCCTCGACTGTACTCAGTGGATGAGGCTCGAAGAGACAGTTCGTGAGTCTGGAAGTTGACTTTTGAGAACACTAAGGTACATTCCTCTGATCATGCACAAAGTATGTTATCTATGTTTCATCATGCTGAATCTGATCAAGTTTGACTGATTACCAGATTTGCAGAGTCAGGTTTATTATGGAGGTATATTTATGACAAAAGGTTTGTTGTCACTGTTGGCAGTCTTAATTCCCTGAGTGAAAACGTATAGACTTAGAGGAACAGAAACATTATTTGAGGTTTGTAAATCCAGGTTCAATGTGTTGGTTCTCAAATGCTGACTTGCAGACTGACTTAAGTATAATTAGTTTTGTGCTCAAATCTGGTTTCATCTATATATGCACACTATAAGTGTATATATGATGGTATTGTTATTAATTATGACGAGTGTGTATATGCTAAATGATGACATTGTCACAATACAATCATATTCTATTTTAATATTACAATGAATTATTTTTAACAAAAACAAAAAAACACAAGTAAAAATATAAATAAATAGATAATAATTCTTCATTTAATTTCTATACGTTTCTAAAATGTATTGTATTTATAGATATGAGATTGGGAGCATTTTTAAATTGCCTCCAAACAGTTCTCACTAGAGCTAATAGCTAACAGTGCAAACTGACAAATTGCTGACAGAGTTAACTGTGTTTATCTGAGGGGTAACGAGAGGGGAATGCAAAGCTAACCAATGGGACACACCCACATGCACTCACATGCACTAAAATCATGTGTGGCCAGCCTGACCATAAGCAAATAGCTGCTGCTATATTAATGTTCAGCATGTCAAATAGGTTGCTCCTTTAATGACATGGGTGGTACTAACCTCACTCCAAAGCATGATTGATCAGCGGGGCAAACCGGGCAGAAGTAAGCCTGTTGACAGACCCATCAAAGTCCATTGGATCCTGCTTTACAGCCTACTACCTGTATAGCAATATACATAGAAATCCACAAATAAGTGAAGAAATCTAGTAGAAATAAAGGAACGTAGGACTATTGGTTCATTTAATTCAGCATTGATAGTGTCACAGTGCAGTGTGCCGTACAGGCACGCAGGACCCAAACGCTGATTGTAGTTCAGTGATTAATTGCATAGATAAGCTGCAGCTAGACAGACCAGTTCAGATCCAGGAAACAAAGCAGAGTCAGAGTTGGTTGTTCAGGTTGTGTTATTGGGGGAAGCAGGTGGGTTATTGGGGAACGCAGGTCTGTGTGCGGAGAAGTTAAGAGCAGTTAAGAGAGCTGGAGGCAAGTGCGTGGATAGGTGTGGCAGTCATGTGATGTGCAACAGGGGGGAAGTCTGAAGATATCTGGTGGATGGGAAAACAAACTGACATTTATTCTTTTATTAATTAAGTGACATATTTATTTATCCCAAGCCTACTTATTTCACAGGGTCGTGCAACCACATTCCACGTGGGACCACAGAGCTGTGCTTTCTGGCAGGTGAAGTGGACACCTAACAGCTAATTAGCTGTCCATATGGGCCATGCGTCTATCTTGACTTGCAGGCTGACCCAGATAATCTTTGTTAGAGGATTAAAGCAATGTCTCGGAGGAGGAGGATATCCTACACTGCTTGTATTCGTGTCATAAAGCTCCTACAACCTTGTAGGTAATGTATGTTTACTGTCTCACCGCTGGTTTTATAAAAGGGTTGAAGATTCCTAATAATTGGCAGTTTAATGTGAGAAGACTGGAGGCTAGCTGCATATGCTAGATGTACATTAGCCCCATATGCTAGCTTCCAGTAGATGTGTAAACAAAAACAATCCTCACAGGTTTAGTTAAAGTGCTGGAGAACAAGCGAGAAAACAATATCTTGAGTGCTATATCTTGGAGTCGAACATGTAGTCTAGTCTACCATGTAGTCTACCATATAGTCTACCATGAAGTCTACCATATAATCTACCATAAAGTCTACCATATAGTCTACCATGAAGTCTACCATATAGTCTAACATGTAGTCTACCATGTAGTCTACCATGTAGTCTACCATGAAGTCTACCATATAGTCTAACATGTAGTCTACCATGTAGTCTACCATGTAGTCTACCATGTATGTAGTCTACCATGTAGTCTAACATGTAGTCTACCATGTAGTCTTAAGATTTAAACAGTGTTGGGTTATTCAGGTGTTATAAATCAAATGAAGCAAGAAATGTACAGCAGCACTATCTTTATTCTTTGTGCTTGTTATATGACGTAAAACATATCACAGTCTTTTTTCAACAGGACACATTACACCAGCTGACTCTCATGCCTTCCACGGCCAGCTCCAATCACTGGACTTTATCAGAGTTACTTGGTCAGCGCCGGCTGTTAGGACTCGGAGCTCTGCTGGCATGGCTCGTCCTCTTCCATCTCCTCGTGAATGTTTGGCTGCTCTGCGTCTTCACCAGTCTCTTGGTGGTTCTCGGGGGTTGGCTCGGGTCCCGTGCCGCGCTGGA
The DNA here is from genome assembly GCF_009769545.1 of Cyclopterus lumpus. Lineage (NCBI taxonomy): Eukaryota > Metazoa > Chordata > Actinopteri > Perciformes > Cyclopteridae > Cyclopterus > Cyclopterus lumpus. Next base: position 14,490,884 of record NC_046979.1, read on the forward strand.
CGCGAACAGCCTTCTCCACCTGGAACACTTCTTGCCTCTTGGCAAAGTTAACTCACCTCTGTATTCGCCTGAACATGAGTGGAGGTTGAACCACGAGATCCACAATGCTGTCCACAAAGCGGTGCGTGACTTTGTGTCCTCGTGGTATCGCACTCTGCTGCCAGAGGTGGAGGGGGAGTTTGAACGTGCGGTGCGAAACACAATGCTGGAGTCAGTGATGGAATTAAAGGAGCGTGCGCGGCGAGTGGACAGAAAAGCACTGGTTCAACGGCTGTTAGAGCTGTATGGCTGTCACCTGCAGAGCTACATGACGGCGAGGCAGATACAATCCACGCAAAAGCAGAGCTTTGGCCTCTGGCAGCTTTACAGTGAAGTTGATGTCCCTCACCCAGCTGTGAGCGGTGCAGCCGCTGAGCTCAGCTACTCAAGAGCTCTAGTTAACCTCATCTTACATGTGCTTGTTCCATACCCCCATATGGAAACCAGGACTGGAGGTTACATGGTAACAGAGCTCATCACCTGCAATGTGCTGTTGCCCCTCATAAGCAGGGTGGCTGACCCTGACTGGCTCAACCAGACCATTGTAGACGTAATCACCAGGTCTAGAGAACCACAGGAAATCAATGTGGCTGAGTTCCCAGCTGCTCTATACAGATGTCAGATCCTGCAGGAGTCCTGGACCACCTGCAGGTCACTGTCTTCTTCTGATCCGGCCAGCCTCAACAGCAGAAACACCTCTGACTTTGATGATCTGCAGAGCCAGAGTAGCATCTGTGAGAGGGATTCCTCACAAAGCAGCATGGTTAGCCTGACGTCTGACGGGAAAGTAGAAGGTTACCACATAGGTTTGCTCACACCATGCAAAGTGAACTGCTTCTCACTCCCATCTGGCCGCTACTCCCACTCACCGGAGCCCAAAATGATTTCATTGGACTCCTTGATTCAATCAGACTCAGAAGAAGACCTGACAGGAGGCTTTTGTGACTGCGGTTCTCCAACGAACATCTGCAACGCGATCACTTTAAAGGACGATGAGGCTTTCGGGTGCTTCGGTCCTCTGAAAAATCTTGGGCCGAAGATGGTGGTGCCCGAGGACTCCCAGTGGCCAGCAGGTATAGCCCAAGAGAAATCCCCAACATGTCCTCCAAGAACCTGCAACTTTGATGCCTCCAACATCCAAGCTGCACCTGTGAACATCCAGAATGTTCAAATTTCAGGCATTGTCGCTGCAAAGGAGCAGCGGGGCACAGGCACACATCCGTATACTCTCTACACTGTAAAGGTTGTGCCCCCTCTTACTTATTGATATTTGAATATGTGTTATTGATGAGCACACATTAACCTCCACTTTCCGTCTTACAGTTTGAGAAAATGGCTACAGCAGAGGACAGTGAAACTCTGCAGCCTGTGTCCTCTCACACTGTCAACCGCAGATACAGCGAGTTCCTCAATCTGCAAACACGCTTAGAGGAGAAGCCTGAGGTCAAGAAAGTAATCAAGAGTAAGTGATTATCGCCCTCTTTAATTGACCACCTTTAATTGACCATTGACCATCAGTACACCGAGACAGATCATCGTTGCAAATCATGTGTCAAATGTCATGGATTTCAGATGTCAAAGGCCCCAAGAAAATGTTTCCTGACCTCCCATTTGGCAATGCAGACAGCGACAAGGTGGAAGCCCGTAAGAGCCAGCTGGATACGTTCCTTAAAGTAGGTGCTTGGATCGTAATTTATGTAATTAAATGATTGATGTTGTTCTGTAATTTGATTGCTGTTTTTGTTTTCAAGCAATTAAGCAGCATTCCAGAGACATCCAACAGTGAGGACATGCAGGAGTTCCTGGCTGTCAACTCAGATGTTTGCACATATTTTGAAAGAAAGCCTTTTGTCAAGTCGAGAATTGATAAGGTTAGAAAGATTTGTCATGCTGTCGACCGTGTGAATGTTATTGTAAGAAACCAACAAGTAGCTTATAATTTCTCTGGCAATATTAGATTGTTGTATTATTAGATGAGAAGATTGATTGAACATTGATGTCCGTGTATGTGTGAACCCTAGGTCCGTCAAACATTTAAATAAGATCTGCCTAATGCTTGCTAATCAACACTATAGATTCCATGGAAAAGTATGATCTCTGAGTTTTGTTTTGGGGACTTTATTTATCTCCTGTCTTCTTCGTCATTTAAGATGATGGAAAATGCTTTAGACACCTTAAAGACAGCTTTCCCGAGCCCCGAGCCCCTCAGTCCAATGGAGGACCTGGAGGGAGATGCTGATGGAAGAACAATGGACAGCAGAAAGCACAGGTGAAATCTCTAAATCGGTCCGGTGTCATTGTTCCAAAAATGTCTTCCATGGTGACCCCTTAATAACGGAGCAGTTTCCACTTGTGATCGGTCTTCACAGTCTGCGTTTTGCCTATGAGTTGTGACCACTAGATTGAGTCATTTAAAGAAATCTTAGAGGCTTTAACATAATCCAGAGATTTCCGAGAAAATACATTCTCACATGAATCAAATTTATTTTGTCTAGCAGGAATGTTTTTCCTTGAGTCTTATCGACAAAACTATATGTATGTTTCCCAACTGATTAAATTAACCAATTAAAACCTGCAGTGCAGGATGTTAACAAATCACTACCAAGTCAACACTTCAGGGAACTTTGAATTATCTAATTATCTTGTTTACCTGGTATTCTTATGAAAGGAAAAGTGTTTTTTTTGTTTTGTTTCATGCATCAGGAGGCTTATGTTCCCAAGCAAAATGTCCACATCTCTCAACATACCTGACCTACACCCTAAAGTGACATACTGCTTTAGTGAAGGCAGCGCTGTAAGTCATCATACTGTGTTTGCCAGCTCTGATTGATAAATGTCTGTTTGAAACGGACACAGCTTACATTTGCTTTGTCCCTTATAGATCCTCAATGGCATGTCACTGTCAGGCCTGGAGAGCTTTGTCAAAGAGCAGGAACGACTTTTATGTGAGCCGAATGGGAAGGAGACAGCCAAGCAGAGCCGCGAACAGCCTAGCACAGACAAGAAGACGTCTGGGAAACCTCATGGCACAGGTCGATATTATTTATGTGTATATATTATATTGTATCAATCTTGGCTTAGTTCTATGCGTCATATGTGTTTGAACGTGTTCCTATTGTTGTGTTGCTGTGAATTTATGGTGTGTCTCTATTTGTTGCTGTGCACTGCAGACACAGCCGTGGCAGATGTTGCCTTGAACATTTTGTGTCTGCTGATGAAGGACCAGTGGAGTTGGCTTTGCACTGAGAACATACAGAAGACCATCAGACTGCTCTTTGGCACCTTCATTGAGAGGCAGGTGTTTCTTTCAGCTTCTGTGTAGCTTTCACGATTGTGTTCCTACTGTATACAGCTTAACATGAAAACAAAATTGAGAATCCCATATTTATTATTATGATTACTTTGGCTTGGCACTACTTACACATGAAATGATGTGACTGCAGACCTATTTTGCTGGGCTGGGACATTGCGGCTCTCCATTATTTGCCCCTCCATATAGCTGAACATCCAGATCTTGGGTTAAGCACTAAGTGGTTTGTAGCACTCGACTGCTGCATGACATTCTCTCAGATTGCCTTTCAAAGTATAACTTTTTCTTTAAATATTTATGCCTCGCTAGGAATCTATCATTTCCACTGGGCTTATTATTACCACACAGTCTGTGGGAACTGTGCTTGTCTAATGTGTGTCCTGCTGTCATTAACTGATGATACTGGCTTCCATTTTTGGACTTAACAAATGCCTCTGGGAGTTTAAGGGTTCACTAATCATGCCACTAAACAATGTTCATGCTCCTTCAATGGTTCATAGAGATGTAATAATACGCATGTGTGTGTGTTGCTTCCCCTTGTGCCTTCATAATCAATGAAAGCATGTACTTTACATCCATTTATTGTCACTTGTTTGTGCAAGGAGGAACACCACTGCATTAAAGTACTGATTCTGTTTCAGATGGTTGGATTTGGGGGTTGCCCACCTTACCAGTGCTCCCTGCTGGGTGATTTACCTTCAAGTGCTGCAGGAAGCTGTATGGCCAGGCGGCACGCTGCCCGCTCAACCGCGGCCAGAGCGTAGTGCCGCAGAACGAGAGGAAACCAAGGAGCAATGTCTGGACTGCCTCGTGCAGCTGCTGCCAGGTATGTAGAAGCTGATTCAGGCTGCGGTGGTTTTAATGCTCGTTACATTTTGATTCTTGAAGGCTCCTGTTCTTTTTGATTTGTTTCATTCTCTGTGGCAGAGCTCATCACTGACATATTGGGAAGTGAGAAGTACAGACTGAGCTTGGAGACCATGCTGGAGTCTTTACAGGATCATCAGATAAACAAGTGGGTCGACAACCAAACTGTGGAGTAAACATACGTCTGATTCTGCTGTTTTAAGACGGGTACACTCAACGCAGAAACTCTATCAATAGTGTATACAGGTTACGAATGTTTCTGGTTATCAAATCTATAGTTCACTAAACTGTAGCGAGTAGGGCTGCAATCTATTGCTATAGCTACTATATGAATCTGTTTATGTCACAAGGATATCTGTATGTGTATTCAGAATATATGGTCTAAACTGAGTCCAAAATAAAACTGTGTAACGGTTCATAGTCCTGGTGGAAATTAAAATGGAAAACAAGTTGAAAAATACAAGTCAGAGCTGCCTTTGGCCATTTTGCATTATTTTCACGAGTCGTGTTTATAATGAGAGGAGATTCAGGTTGAAATAGATTTTGTTTGAATGTCCATGAAAAAATAAGTAAGCTATTTACAATAATTAGAAAATCTCCCTTGGCCTCTAAGTATGCACTTTTGAGACGGTCCCTAACTAACTAACTCCTCCATTTCCTGTCTTCAGTCATGCACAGTGCCACACATCACACAATAATAAATACAATACATCTGCTCTATTTAATCATTTCATATTCCAATGCTGTCCATATAAGCATCTGTATTAATAACACTTGAGCCTGTCATTTACCCTGTTTGTGTGATTATGTGCAGGCATCTGATCTACTGCATCTGTGACCTGCTGCTTGAGTTTCTAATCCCTGAGTCGTGCGACGAGGCCTTCCAGGGGTTTCTGCTGCAGAGCCTCGCCAAAGACGCAGAGAGGGACAATCCTCACATATGAACAGCACATGATAACACTCAGATGAGGGGTGTGATTAGAGTCTGCAGCAGTCATGACCCGATAGGTCCGTGGTAACAAGGAGCTAATAAAGTCTGCTTTCTCATAAAGTTGAATATTACTTGGTCATGCTAACACCCAATCAAATATCAACTCCTCATCTGACAGTATGTTTGTTTGTTGTATGTATGTAAAGCGTTTATTTCCCTCATGATTGGTTACAGTTGACTGGGACAGTTATGGGTGCTAGCTTAGAATATCTGACTTTGACTGTACATTATGTAGGTCATTAAGAAACTGCACTGTTACATTATGTTCACTTATGTTGAGCAGACAGGGAGGCAGTACTTGCACATTGCTGCTCATGTGACCTATTTAGTACGTGTTCATGTATGTCTCATGTATGTACCGTATTTCATTCAAGCACATATGTTTTACAGTCAAATATTGCATAGTGTAGCATTAAAGTAAAACTTTGAAGAAGAGTTTTCATTGGCAACAGCAGTGACATTTGAGAATGTCTCGACTTGCTTTGAGCTGACCATCTATTGGAACGAATCTCCAATGATTTACCTGAGATCTGAGAATTTAACTCAATTGGCGAATTGAAAAAAATGAGGAACAAAATTACAATAATAATATTGTCCCCCATAAGATATGTAGTTAATTCTTGCTCAACGTAATTTAATAAAAATTAAAAAAATTCTTCTGGGCCTCATTCTTCCATTCTTCTTCCTTTTTTAAAAACTCTTGAACAAATGGCACATATTCAATTTCACAAACTGTAAATTCAACCCGTGACAGCTCTTTGATCTATCCAATCAAATGAGTGCATTTTGTGTAATTTCTAACAGTTGTGAATATGATTTGTTTTCTGGACATACTAATATTTTCTGTCTAATCAAAAGTCTGGAATATCGATGTGAGCGGGGTCACAGCTCACACACACGTATCACGTACACCGCTGTGTGTGATAAGTGTGTGTGAGCTGTTGTGGAGTGGTTCGGAAACAGTCCACCATTACGGTGAGACAAAAACAATGGTAGCTATTTAATTATTTAAGGAGGGCAAAGTAAGTTGCCTATTTTCGGGCCTGTGTTCCAGATCTGGTAATAATATTGATGAATAAAATAAATATTCAAGTTGATTGTTTTTCTTTTGTGGTGTCACATTAGTACATTTGGGAGCAACATGATGATGCAAAGGGTAATAACAGCTAAACAAAAACCTTGGCCTGGCAGCAGAGTGCAAACACTGGGTCGTCTACTCTAAAGAAGAAGTCTGACATATGAAAATATACGCTTTAATAGACATAAACCTTTTAATGAAGAACATCTTTCTGATTTCATGTGTCCTTACAGGCAGCAGATTATATTATTTATTATACAGCCTGCAGGTGCTCCACCACAACATGTTGACTAACCAAGAGTATTTGATTGTTTCCAGGCTCCCAATAGATGCTGAAGGAAAACAGATGTTTCAGCCTCAATCAATAAGTCACTTTGTTACAAACAAGCTCAAAGAGCTCTGGCCGAGTTGGAATCAGTTCAAAGATCATATTTTCTGTTTTTGTCACCACAGAGATTACAAAACTGGCAGTTTTTGCTTCCCGTCCATTTGAATACATATCAAAAACACCAAGCAACAATGCCAAAAGTGTCATCTTTCACTTATCTCTAGTTAAAGAGACGTCTGGAATAATACGTTGTAATGCAAAACTTCTTTCTTTCAGTTTGTTGATTTTTCAGTTGTGTTTAAGTTCCTGGCCATTTGATGAAGGATAACCATCAAATGCAATCTTTTGTCCAGAGCAATAGTCCTGAATCAAATACTATAATTGTGAAGCTTTAAGATGACACTGTAGGGGATGGACACAGAAATGGGAACAAAACGATCGTCATCTAACTGTCGTTTTCTTGATGACGTTTACATATAGAAACTTGTGTGGATTGGATCTTAGGAGCATTCAACACAACCCACTTCCTTTCTCATGATATAATGGGCTGATACTGGCGAGCTTCCACCTCCTCGTCTCATGCTCGGGGACTTTACCGGCAACCAGAGGAGACAAAACACGTATGCTGCATTGATGGTTGCCCCATTGAGTACGTCTCAAGGTCATAGCAGCTGTACTTTCAACACAAATCTCTCAAAGAAATAAACATCTGTGACATTTCACAACTAATCTCTGACTGACATGTAGACTGCTAGGAGCTCAGATTGATCAACGTACAATGTATTTTCTCATTCCAACTAAAAAGTAAAGAAATACAACATATTTTAAGACCTTTTCCTCCAAATATTTTACATTTGTTTCTCTTGTATTTAAATGTGCACTATTTCATTACAGACTGACAAAAATGAGCACAATCTAAACAAGGGTAGGCAACTGTGTGCCAGAGAGTTTTTTTGAAGAGGTGGCCTCTCATCAGTATGTCAAAATAGTCAGTTGTAATAAGTCATGTTGTACAGTTGTTTAATATATATGTTTATATATTCTGTCATCATACATTATAGAATTACAAAGTCCTGATTATGTGAGAGAAAACTTTATTTTCATTTTTATGTTGCTATGCACATTGCTTATACGGATGGGATATAATACAGGTCTGTTTTTGATGTGGTCATGATTACTAGCTGTTACTTGTAGGTTTGGGCCAGTGTGGGAATCTTGTCACCACTTTGATGTTAATCTAACCTCCGGACCTGACTGAAATACAGCCTTTTACCACCTGGTGTCACACTTGACTCAGCAGCCGCTCACGAGCGGAACACAATTAGTCTGATAAACCCTTGAATGAGAGTGTAGTAGCAACGCCAGTCCACTTGGTGGCAGTAACGCACCTCTAAGATGATTGACCAAAAGCCAATAAACACTATATTTTAAGAAGAAGGACAACTAGATAGTTTTAGTTTTTCTTAGATTTCTTTTTCGGAGAGGTGAAATAGATTGTCTTAGCTTCCGCATCTATAATTAAGGCCTCAACCAATCACGTTGTGAGGAACATATTCAAAATTACACTCATATTGTCCAACAGCACAGAGGCTCCATGGTCTGAACCAAGGCGGCACACTTTATTTACACTACACTGAGTGACTGTTTACTAGCTGGAACTCAAATGCACTCAAACCATTTTGATAAAAGTAGACTTAAGCTGTATAATAATTTACTGCAGACAGACTGCCAGACGCTGCTCTGGGTCAGTGGATCTCGTAGTTGGTCCTTTTTCTGCCCGAATCTATTCAAACCTTTAATGGGAAAAAGACTGTTGCTGCCAAAGTATTTGCTGGCAAGTGCTTCTTATTTTCATGTTGTTTATTCTCCACATCCCCCGTGGCGTAGAGGCCTCTGCTGTGTCTTGTTTCGTCACCCTAAGAAAACATACACACTTTCAAATAAACATACACAATATGCGCATCTTCTCCTCTCCCACCTACTGAAAATGTATCTCCATGTTGCCGGCTTGGCAGTAAATTGTCTGAACGGCCTGTCAGACACGATTTGCTTTGTTAGACCTTTTATAAATAAGAATAATATTATGTTAATCACATTTGTCACATTTGTTTTATTACTAATGCAATACAAGACGGGTTCAGGACTGTGACGCTGTCGGCACAGGTTGCTGATGTAGTTTTACATTTTCCAGGCCTAGAATCTGTCACAACGCCAAATTCTGGTTCAGCTGATTTTTCATAAAATCAAACCGATTTGCGCTCATGGACCGGAACGAACCAGCAAACCCGGAAAACGAGCCAACTCAGGCTTGACATGTTTTGGCTTGATGTTACCACTATTATGAACCTAAAGTTGGTCACAGGTTAAGTGATACCACATGGTCTGTATACTACAGTCATTTTACAAAATACCTGTTTGGAAATACCAATAGATGAACTGTAATGACTGTAACCAGTGGCATGTAGCTGTAAATCTGTTTCATACAATGCACATTTGACATTGTTTGAGAGATGATCATTATTAATGACTCCCTCGTCCTCTGGATGAAGCTCATTGTGCCGCATCACAGGAGGGTTTAATAAAATGCTGCTCTTGATGATGGGATCGATTAAACATGATGATGATGATGATGATGAACTGGACTTCTCATGGGTCCAAACAACAGATGTCCTGGACATATGTTGTATTTTACCTTTAAACCATAGCACTAACAGTCCAACTTAAGCAGGCCCGCAGCCGACGTGTCATGAAGTGAGTAAGTTAAAAGGGGAATTCCATCTTAAAAAGATGAATGCACACAGCCTACGAATGCACATTTTGCACAAACTCCCAGATGTAGTCGTTACTCAGAGAAGAGGAGGATCACCAGCTGAGGTTGACAAGTGTGTATGTCCTCCATCTGAATGTTGAGGGAAACCTCTGTGCTCTCTGTTTTGCATTTATTATCACAGAGCGTACTTAAAAACAGGATTTTCATTAAATCTTGGAATATCACCCGTGTTGATAGTCATAATAAAAACCCAACAACAATTATTCATATTTATGACGCAGGAAACAGCGGCAACCTCTCCCATTGTTCCCGTCCTTAACCGCTGATTCCAGCATCTGACTGTTAGATCAAGTGAATCTGGTTCCTGTTAGCGGTGTGTCCTCTGCTGCTCAGTACAGATGTGCAGTGAGGCCTTTAAGGATCTCTTGACACCCCGCCTCAGTGCGCTACTTTTATTTACTTGGACTGGAAAAACTCAGACGAAGAAGCTTTCTGCAAAACAGCAACATATTTTAATCGCAATATGACTTTGTCCAATCGCATTCCACCCTGCTACATATACTCCACCCCTGTCCTATTTGATTTGACTGTTTGCCAGTAGTTCGGGTCAAAGAGAAGAAGAAACGTGGGAGCGGACAGAGGAAGGCAACAGTGCTGTGTGTTGACTCATGTGATCAGTGGTGTCATTTAAAAATTCACTTCCACTAAGCAGAGGGAGAAACACGATAGCTCGGGGTCGGGAAGAGTTGGTCGGGATGAGTTGATCTCTTCCCGACCCCACCTTGGGACAACTGTGAGTCAAACCATCACTCATTCTCAGTTCTGGTAACTGACTGCTTCTGATGACTCGTGACCTCGTAACAGGTTTTCATTGGTAATCAAGAGTTTCTGTGAGGTCAACGTGATGTTTTGAAAACTATTGCATTGATTTAGTAGTCTTCAATAATTCTTTTGAGCAATTTTCATGAATTTAATATAAACACAGTGTTATGTGTGTACAAATGGTACAATGGTGTTGTTACTGTAACATAGTATGGTACTTTCAATCAGTTTACAATCAGTTGGAATGAACAGAATCAGGCCAAGAAGGACCAAGATTAACATTTTCTCATCTGATTGCCTATCTTCAACTGATCATCGAATCCTGTTTTATGTTGTTGATTTTTTGCTCATTGATTGATGTTGTTTGTTGTGTGTGTGTGTGTGTGTGTGTGTGTCTGTGTGTGTGTGTGTGCGTGTCAAGCCCCCAGCAAGACCACTGGGCTTTTTATGCAAACCTTACATAGTGGCCAAATTGTGGAATTACAATGTCCGGATGCGTCAAGATGCCCATAAATACTTTTTCTATAGACTTACATTGAGAAATAGAGGTCTGTAAATCAGCTGCCCTTATTTAAATCATTGGGTCTTAAAATGCACTAATTCCTTCCTCCATCCCTGGGAAAGAGCCAAAGAATGAGGCTGGACCGAATGCAGGGAGGCCGAGTTAAAGAAAACACTACTGCGCTTGATCTATGGGCCCATGGGTGCTTTAGATCAGAATTTATACGAGGAAGTTATGCGCCGCCAAGCAAATTTCATAAGAATGAATGGGACACGCCTCCAACGCTGAAGCCGGTTGTCTTTATAAATCCATGGTTTGTGTGCGTATAGGCGCTGCCAGAAGTACTGAAGCAGAGCGCAGAAGATTGATTGGAAGAAGGAACTTGGTTTCTGGTCTTCTTGCTTTTTTTGGTTGTGAACATAATTTTTGGCTCAAATAAATTCCCATGATATATTCTTTATGTCTTCTGTCCGTTACCACTAACTCAGTATTCTACATAGATTTTAGAAGTGTGACTTCAATGTCTTTTATCATGTCGTCTCTCCATTATTTTGTCCAAAGTAACTTTTGTGAGGTAAAGACTGACCAAAGAATGTCCAAAACCAAGCTTTTCTTCTTCTTCATCCCCTGAAGGGGGCATTCTCCTCTCAGTCCTTCCTTTCCTCGTCAACTCAGGTCAGCAAGTGCAGAGTTGCCCAGGAGCAGCCGAGGAGTCAGCGTCTTGTCAGCTTGCTGCCACAGATATTTGAAGCAAAGCTGAGACTAAACATACTCACTGCAGCACCCTACTGTTGTTGTAACCGCCAGTCAAAACATAGAGAGACATTTTGACAGACATTTCTTACTGAGGTCAAGGTGCTCTGCTTGGTATGTGTTTCAAGAGTTTGCCTCTACCACAAATTACCATGTCAGAGATCTTAAAATAGTGCAAGTTACTACAAGTTTGGTCAAAATATTTGGAGATCCCAGTCCGTATCTTCCCTGCTTACCCTGTACGTTGTAATTAGTGGCTGTCACCAACATGATTCACACTCCCACTGTCCAACGTACACGGCTACTGTTTTTACAACAGGCATATGCCGGGGACAGACTGGTGTCTTTATGGAAAACATCAGACTATGCCACTCGTACTCAATCATCACAGGTTGCATAGATTTGTGTTTGCGTCTTAGATTGAACATATTTTAGAGTTCTGAAGAGGTACAACTCTCCAGGAAAAGAGTCACGGTTAAAGAAAAGTCTGAAAGAATGAACACAATTTCAGTCCTACCTTTCTGGCAGAACTGAATATGTCTCACTGGGAAGATGCAAGTCTGCTTCCTGTCTCCTGTGGTGTTCCGCAAGGGTCGGCCCTCGCCCCCATCCTCTTTATTATTTATATGCTCCCCCTCGGTTGTGTCATCAGCAGACATAGGATGTCCTTCCACTGTTATGCTGACGACACACAGCTTTACATCAAAACTGCCCCAAGCCCCTCTGCAGCCATGTCATGTTTCACCACCTGTCTTGGGGGGATAACAACATGGATGAGCAACAACTTTCTCCAGTTAAACAGTAGCAAAACCGAAGCCCTCCTTGTTGGCACTCCACACTAGGTTCAGTCATCCTCCATAACTCATCTCATCTTTGACGGTCAGGTCATACCCCTCTCCTCCACATCACTAATCTGGGAGTTAGGTTTGACCATCACCTGGCCTTTAATGACCATATAAAATACCTGTGCAAAGCCTCCTTTTATCATCTCAAAAGCATCTCCAAATGCAGCCCCTCTTTAACCATGTCAGATGCAGAGAAGCTCGTCCACGCCTTTATCTCCTCTAGACTGGACTACCGTAATCACCGGGACCACTGGCAAGAACATCCAGAAACTGCAAAGCCTTCAAAACAGCGCTGCCAGGATCCTGATGAGAGTCCGGAAATATGAGCACATAACACCCGTTCTCCACTCACTCTACTGGCTCACTGTCTCACTCCGGATTGACAACACAGCCCTACTACTCACCCATAAATGCATAAATAGACATGCACCTCCATACCTACAAGAACTCATTACTCCCCAAACCTCCACCTGCACCCTCAGATCCACAAACAGCTCGCTCCTCCGGGTCCCCAACACCGAGCTCCGCACCATGGGCGACCGGGCCTTTTGGAACCACGTGAGGGCAACATAGACACTGGACTCTTTTTTATCCTTTTCAAATCCTTTTTTATTCAGGAAGGCGTTTTTGACTTTGTGTTAAATCAGTCAGCTATTTTCTTTTTTTTAAACTATGTACTGGCTCTGTGGCATTCTGAGATTTTTTTTTAATGAAAAGTGTGTTACAAGCAAAATGCATTATTTTTATTATCTTGCAGAATTCTGTTTTCTATCTTCTGTCCCTCAGATGTACCTAGCAATGCTTTGAGGGGTCCTGACCACTGGACTATGCGGCAGCACTTGTCTGTATTAGCTTGTGGTAGTGAACACATCTCCATCACCGTCTCAGATATCTGATCACTTGTACAGTGTATTTGCTGCACAGATGTACCGCTGCTTTTTCTGAACTGCATGTTCAAGCTTCTCTGCGGCTATGTCCCATCTGCCAACAATACCTTACTTTTATAGCTGTTGACATTACAGAGGCGATACGCAGAAATATCTTGCATGCAGAGATTGTGTTGCAGCTTCTAGACAGCTGCTGTCTAAGGGTGATGAAACCGAGCATGTCGGAGAGAATTATTTTTCATCTGAGAACGGATAGGGGAGAGGGGTGCCCCTCAAATTTCAACATTATACAACCTGCTTGTTAAGTTTTTCCTCCCCGTCTGTACACCTTCTTTACATAGTAGTTACAGGCTGTACCTCAAAGGAAGTGTAAAAAGTTACACCACCTGTCATTTTAATAACCAGCCTTTGTGGGCCCTCGGCAAAGCCCAGGCTCATGCTCTGTGTCTTCTCTGCTTAATCAACGGCATGACACATTATCATTTTAAACAACTCCATGTAGCATAAGAAGAAGAGTAGATACCTTATCTCTGTTTGTTTTGTAGAAATATACTATCCTGACTCACAGTCAACCCTGAAGACAATAAACTGTACACTTTACATCAAGGTATGGTAGAGTAGAGAAGTTGTTAGCTGGTACATGGGGTCATCTCTTGCAGTGTGTGTGTGTGTGTGTGTGTGTGTGTGTGTGTGTGTGTGTGTGTGTGCGTGTGCGTGTGGATGTATGAGGTAATTGAATGAGGAGTGTGCAAGAAGCAGATCCTGTAACAAGCTCAGGAAAGGCAGTCATATTTGACTGAAATCCAGGAATTAAACGGAGCCGTCATTAGTTATTCTGACCTCTACACAGGCGGAGGTATGGGAACAGTGCCTGTAAATCAATCCAGCGGGGTCCAGGGTATCATCATGGAAGAATGCAGTTTTGCATTGTGCCAGGGAGGTTTTATATCAGCAACAGGTGGCGCAGGATAACATGTAATGAGTAAGTGTTCCACAGCGCTGGCAGAGGTTAAAATATGTACAGTTTGGTTTGATGGTAATATTCTGCTATTGTTCAAGTTTGAAAAGACACACTCTTACTGCAATATGGCACCTGCAGGACATTTCTGCCCTCCATCATTTGTTTTAAAAAGGCATCCGTGCACACCATACAGCCATGGCCCAAAACTAATTCAAGAGGTGCATTACTTGAGATATTCTGGTATGTCAGGCTGGTCAATGCTGTGCCATAACACTGTACTTTCTGAGCAGATGTGAAGGTGCAACAAAAGAAACTCTACACTCAGAAGCTTGGCCCATAACAAAGAGAAGAGGTGGCTTGCTACAATAAAATAAGAGCTCAGAGTTTTGTGTAATTGTCATGTCCAGGAAACTGTCAGGTTTAGTTAATCAGTTTTGTGTCTTGTGTCCATGTTGTCTCGTGATTTCCTGTTTATTTTTAAAGTCAACTCTCCTCTTGTTTCAGGCAACTTGTTCCTTCCCCTGTGTGTTTCCCCTCTGGTCTGATTGTCTGCCTCCTCCTGATTGTTTCCACCTGTGCCCTCACCCTGTGTATATATTGTCTGTGTCTCCCTTTGTCCTGTGCCAGTTCGTCTTGTCTTTTGTACCAGAGAACCAGCCATTTCCATGAAATTCACCAGTCACCAGGTTATGATATTTTGTTCATGTAGATTTTCTGTTTGTTTTGATGTTATCAGTCAACTACCAACTCTGGTTTTGTCTAACCTTATACAAATCCTGATTGATTGTTATTATGAACACATGCACCTGATAATGGTCAAATAAAGTGAAAGAGACACTTCAGTGACCTCATTTGCATATCAACAACTCGCCCATTGTAAACTTGAGAAGTGCAGGAGGTAGCCAAACGACTCCATGTGCAGTATTTTACATTTCTTTGGATTCATCACATTCATTTTACTGCTCATATTAATGAGGGAGATTTTAAATTCTACATAGGAATCTTTACATTGTTTAGTGTTGATTTCATAGAAAATCTTTCAGTGAGACGACTAGTAACAGGTGTGTTATTATACGGGTCATGCACAGGGTTCATCCATCCCAGTCAGTGTACACAAACCATGAAGGGCATATAACTTGTCTGTAGATTTTATTTTATTTTTTAAACCTCTGTATGAAACTCTATCAGTCAGGTCCTCACTCTTCTGTTTGTGAAGTGACCCGTGTGAAATGAGGTCTGATGGCTTTATGGGGGTTTAGGACTTCTGGGAAAAGACTATAATTGGATTAAGACTGTGACTGCACTCCTCAAGATGAAAGCCATGAAACACCAGCTAGCAGGCTTTCTTTGCAGTGGGACCACTGGTTAACCCAGTCTGTTGATGTTGATACACTACATGCACTTTACAACACTATCAACATGTTATAAATGACTAAACAATCTTGTTAAAGCTGAATGACTTCAGCATAAAGATGTGTTTTAGATTCTTCGTGTTGTGCAGATGAATTGGACTCTCATCCAAAACGTTTTATTTATTGTGTTATTACCTTGACATGGTTATCATATGATGTGGGGTTGTGCATTCAGATTGGAGAAGTCGATGCAGGGATGTCTGTTAAAGAATAAGCCACATGCTTTGGCCTTACGACAGATTTGGGTAAAGAAGAGAGGCGATGAGTTGCACTGGTGCTGAGCGTGGGAGGGTCTGCTGCTGTAATATGATTCATGAAAAAGACCAATAATAGGGCAGCTGACATTATTCAGAATAACCAGTGTTGACGTAGGACTGCCGTCAGCTCAGAGTCGGTCAGGGCTTAACTCTACAGTCCTTCATATGACCGATATCGACGTAACACAGACTGCTCGCTCTCGGTGGGCTTCATTGGGCTGAGAAAACTGGGGTGGAGAGGGAAAGTCCACCAAACTGTCTTTCTTCTCATTCTTATTTGAATTAGAAGATTTGAACTTGAAATATTTGTCTCTGTTGTAATATAGTATGTGGTGTGTAAACAAGGCGTTATATGTCGTTCTTGTCCCGCTGTGACCTCCCAGTCCATAATATTTCCGTTACCATCGCTGTACTAGCGGATTGGGAAGCTAAATTCTTCACACGTTTCGCTGATTAAACTGTGTCGATAAGTGGAGTTTACTTTGGGATGGTTGTGATTAACACAGAACATGTTTACTGACTGACTAATCCCCAAAATGGCCCTTTTACATGCATGACGCTATGTGTTGTGAATTTACTCAAACCAGGAGCCCAATTCACAGAAAGTAAATATCCAACTCAGCTGCATCTCCAAAGAGAAGATGGTTTCTTTATATTGTTGCAGTACATTGTGATCACATGCATCTCATGCCAGGAAGAGAGAAGTGATATTGCGTGTGTGCTGCTCTGGAGCCAGCGTTGGTTTCACCTCCTTCCCTCTCCCTCCTGCAGAGTCAAAGGGTTTGCATTAGAACTTGGCTCCACACAGAGGGACTTTCTCAAACTAGTCTTGTTCTTGCCACGTCTAAGAACGCTCTCAGAAAGCAAGGAGATCTGCACAAGCAAGCAAACACGAGAGCAGTGTCCCCCCTCCCCCTCCTCACGCTATCGAACTGACATCAGCTGCTCGTCGCTCTCGCAGTGTTTCTGGTGCTTTGGCATCTCGCTGTGATTGGACTGTGATTGTAGAGAGTGGATCTCATGAGCTCATTTCGCCACAGCGCACCGTTGGGCCTTTTATTTATTTAAGTTTGTGTTTGCATCACTTTTTCCCCCCTCTGGAAGTCACATATTTATTTTGTTCATATGGAAACCACAGCTGGTTTACATCCTGGCTCTGGAGCTGTAATCACAGTACCAGAATATTTCCATATCTGTTTTTGAAAATCCAACATATGAAATTCATATAACTGTCAGGATCTGTAGTTTGTTTTGTGTTTCCTGTTTTATTTTGTAGTCCCCGTCTCTCGTGTCCTCTGTTTCCCTGCACTTCCTGTCCCTGTGAATTTTTCCGTCCGAGAAACCACAACAATTTGAATCTGCTGTTCGAGCTAACTTTACGCATCCCGAACAACATGTTTTATAACAGTTTCCCTCTGTTGCGCCATCTATCTGTGTAAAGATGGTGAAGTCCTGCCGACCCTGTACCAGGCCTCCACCCCAGGCAGCTCTGCGTTTGGCATCAGTAAACCCCTGATGGGTTATGTAACATCTCCAAGAGTGGGCTGCTGATTTATTGTACAGGTGTTGGGAGGCTCAGAGCTGGTGGAGCTCCAGTCATAAAACAATGCTAGGGGCATGTTCACTGACAAGCAGGGTCAAGACGCACATGTGGACAGGTGGAAACACACGGTAGCCTCCTCTGTGTGCAGATGGAAGCGTTCACAATCAGACTTTAATACACACACATTTATTTGACAATTACATCCAGTACATGAGGTCTCCATGGATTTTCTCCCTGTACTCTATGTTCCTGGACCAGGTGTTGTGTTGGTATGAAGGCGTGTGTACGTGTATTTAATGAAAGACAAGGGAGGCCTGAGCCTTCTCTGTATGTCTCAAATCTCAGACGCAATTGTTTTAAGACAGTTTCCATATTCTGTCTTTATTGTCTATAGAGAGTTCATAGAGGGTCATTTTTAAAGTTGGGAGGAAAGATAGATTCAATATGACTTTTCCCACTATTTAGAGACTGTATTGTTCAGAAATTCTCAACTCAAAGTACAGTTTAGCAAATTATTATTTAAAGATCTGGTTGATTTAGCGACACCTGTGGTCAGTGGTGGTAAAAACACGACGTCTAAAGAATACAAGAGAGTTTGAAACATGTTTTTAGTCTGTTAGTGGGAGGACACACATTTTGAGCAAGGTTACTTTACAATTACAACGGAAGAAGTGAAGCAAATTGTGTAACTTGTGAACCTTACGAATCACTGTAGCTATATCTGTACGGAGGCAAAGAGGTTTTCTCTTTAAAGTGCTTCGGATCAGCTATTGAGTTAAGATCCCTGACCACAAATGTCCTGTCAGATCGACCCTTCTCTACAAATAATCTCTAGATATATTTATTAAGATCTTAGAATCATTTCGCATTCAGCTAAAGTGTGTTAATGAAGACATGGGACGTCTTTTCTGTAGTCACAAGAAAGGCAAAGTAAAAAACAAAATCCTGCAGTTCATGCATGATAATTTCCAATGGTGAAAATGACCCTTGAATAAATCCCGCCCATTGAACGCAGACTAGCCAATCACAGTGTGCCAACAGCCAGCTCTGCTCCATCAATTCTCATTCAATTGTTTCAGATTTTCTTCATTTTCAGGCTGTTTGCCTGGGGCACGTAATGCTGATACTTGTTAGAAGGTTGGAAGCAGATATAATTGTTACATTTCATTACATTTATGTAAAAACCTGTAGCGCTAGCACAAGCAGAGTACTTCAGCACATTATTACGCTTTTTAATGATTGTAACAGTGAACAAAGACCAACCTGGCTTTACAAGAACAGTGTTGTTCCTTAATTTCATTGTCTTCTCTCGAGTTGCCATGGTGATGTGATGACTCACTTTTCCACTGTGATCTGTCGGCTTTATCCTCCGTCTTCATCTCTTGAACCTGTTTTTACAGGGCTGAATCAGTTTGACATCCTGGATGTATCCTTCAAGCACATATTTGGGACCGTTTTGGCTTCTTTCTGAAATAGCTTTTTTGTTTTCCAAAAATTAGATAATATTTATTCAGAGGGTGCAGTTAGTCTGACTCTGGCTACTTGACAGGGTAGCAGCAGGGGGCGGTGCTTAGCAAAGGGTGGATGGGTGGAGGATTGATCCTTGGTGTCTCTGAGACAAGTCTGGTATTTCCCGTTATTTAAGGATGGCAAAATGCCCTGATCTCTCGTTGAGGGATGCAAAGGTCTGTAGACCAGACGCACCAACTCGAGGAGGATCAGGTCTTCACAGATGTCTCTGTGATATTTCTGACATTCAACTATAAATAATATTTTTTTTGCAGTTTTGCTCTGAAGAAGTTTAAAGCCTAGGCAGGTCATCCTTTATTAAAAACATGAACATCCCTGGGCAGTGCCAACCTCATGGACATATTTGACCCTACTAAGAATCACTGTTATTAATAATATGAAAAATATTCAGAAATGGAAGCAAAAGGAGATGGCAAATATTGTTGGAATTCCTGACCAGTGTTATGTCCACAAATACTTCATTTGTATTTTTTATTTTTACCAGCTTTTGAGTGCACCAAGTTTATTTTCACAGATCACATAAGACCCGATGAGTAGTGTAACATATTTTCTCAATTAGCACACAGGGCCGTGGTGAAATATGTTGGGCAATTGTTCAAATATGTTCGAGCCTTGGACAAGTCTTCGGCATCATGTTAAAAAATTATGGTTTGTAAGTAAGGAGATTTGAAAGAGGGATCCATCAGGGGTGATAAGACAGATAATAACAGTGGGAAGAGCAGAGCTCTCCGGAGAGAAACACTGAGCGCCGTTTGGGTGTGAATGCTAATGCAGTCATCTCTCATTTTGCTCTCGACAGTCAAAAGCTCTTGTATCCCTCCTCTGATCTCGCTTCATCGGGATAAGAAATCTTAGTTTTCACTTTGTCTCACACTTTTTTTTTTTTTTTACAGTCGGCAGGTTTAATTCAAAAGATGCCGATCCCTTTTTCTTTAGGAACAACAAAAGTCAGCAAATCGCTTGATTATTGAATGATTATAAGAGATATTTATGCTCTCACTTCAAAACGGTGTATATAAGAATGTATATATTCAAGAACATACTCTGGTATGTATATAATATGTATGTATGTATGTATGTATGTATGTGTGTGTACATATGTATTAACCATCAGATGCATTTAGAGCTTCGTTGTTGTTTTACTGATTTGGCTTTACCAATAACATGTAATATTAACTGCCTTTGTTTGTGTTAGTGCTAGCTTTACATTCACACACATTATGCTCGTCTGTGATATAATATCTCTTAAAACTCATAGCTCAGTGTGCCATATTGAATTATGTCTGTACTTAGTAATGGGCTTCAGGCAACGTGCCTGTTTGTAATTACAGTGTAAAGGTTATCATGATCCTGTGAAACTTCTAAATCTTCGTCAGAATAATACAGATGAACAAGATTGTCCTCTGGATGACTGAAAGGTGCTCCAAGAGATTAAAAACAGACCATTAATGCCAATAAAGTGAATTGGCTCTTGGTTTAAAAGATATTCTTAAACAGGGTCGTCTCTATAATTTTGTATCCATGAAACTGCGTTGTTTTTTCTCACCAAAAATCTGGAATTCATAGTTTTGTGTATGTGGGAATGTTTTCATTTAGCTTCTTCAAATAAATGTAAGTGAGTGTTGAAGCAAGAATGGTTACAGACCGTGCACAAAATTACGACTGAAGAAAAACAGATCCAACTTAAAGTCGACAGCTTTGAGTGTTTCGTTAGTCGAAACCACAACTTAAAGAATTCACTTAAAAACAAAAGCCACAAAGTTGGAATCACTCAATAAGAAACTTGATCTACAGTGTGTTTTGGAGAGTGACACGAGAGACTACGTATAACCGTGTGCTGTAAAACACTTTGAGGCGACCAAAGTGTTACGAATAACTTTCATGAACTAGCAAAACTGTAAAAGGGCCGAAAGTTGTACGACGAATAAACTCACAACTCCCAATGCCGTGGTAATGATCATCTATTTTACTCGAAAAAGGACCATAATTGACTAAAAACAACATCATGCTGTATTGAATGAAACTTGAAACAGAAGATTGAGATGTTGACTGAGGGCTCAATACTAGCCGTTATCAAAAAGGCAGCTCGACACAACATATTCAATTCAATTCAGTTTATTTTATATAGCCCAATATCACAAATTACAAATTTGCCTCAGAGGGCTTTACAATCTGTACACATACGACATCCCTGTCCCAGGACCTCACATCGGATCAGGAAAAAACTCCCAAAAAATAACCTTTCACAGGGAAAAAAGGGAAGAAACCTTCAGGAGAGCAAGAGAGGAGGATCCCTCTCCCCGGATTGATAGATGCAATAGATGTCATGTGTACAGAATGAACAGCGTTACAGAGTTACATAAACACATTACATGAATATGACAATGTATGAATGTACCTCCAATCCATGAAACAGAAGGAGGTAGAGAGGAGGGGGGGCGGGGCATCAGCAGGGCCAACGCGGGAGACCGGCTCACCAGGCATCAGACACCTCCAGGTCCAATGGACCCTATGAGACGTGAAGTCACAACGACTCCGGGGAGGAAGCAGAGTTAATAAGGTGCAATGGAGAGATGTAAATTCATCCATAAGGAGAGAGAGAAGAGGAGATAGGTGCTCAGTGTATCCTAAAACATCCTCCAGCAGCCTATAAGCCTATAGCAGCATATCTAGGGGCTCGACCAGGGCAAACCTGATTCAGCCCTAACTATAAGCACTATTAAAGAGGAAAGTCTTAAGTCTATTCTTGAATGAGGTGACTGTGTCTGCCTCCCGGACTGAAAGTGGAAGCTGGTTCCATAAAAGAGGAGCTTGATAACTGCTAACATATGCAATATGGAACTTTAAAGGTGACATTTTCTGTTGCTGTGCTTTTTGGTAATATGAGAGACAGACTTATTTTGAATTTACATACATTGAACAATTTAAAAGCTAATTGAGAAGCTAAATACTTGCTTGACGAATGGATGAAATTGATATCAATCTTGCCATATACTGTACCTGTAAGAAAGCAAGCCAGCACATTCACCAGAATGTCAAAGTATTACAACTAAGTCAGGCTACTTTACAGACATGGATGATGTTAATGGAAAATTTAATATTTAAGATACACTCATACTACTTCTTGCATCAATATTCAGTTCTTTCATTTATTTCATATGACATGTTGGCTTTAAAGAAGGTAATTTCCAATGCCGGGTAATACTTTTATTTTCAGGGACTCATGCCATATTATTTATTGAAAAAGTGATCCAGCAATAAATGTTGCATTCCTTTTTTTTACTCCGCACACCTCAGTCAAAGGTGTCTTTAAACAACTCCAAATCCTCAGTCCACACACGGCGCATCCTCTGTGTTTAATATGTGAAAACAAGACCTCGTGGTTTAAAAAGCAGTCAAACTACATTTCCCAGGTGACCATCAACAGCTCGCTCAATTAGTTAATTGGGTACTGGCATGTTTTTCTATGAATGATTCCCAGTATGACAGATGGTAAAACCTTTGAGACAGATCACTTAAGGTAAAGCTAGGACTTATACTGTAAACAAGCAGCTGTTGGCGTAAACAAGAAAGCGCTTCTGGTGCTCAGCTGTCAACTTGAACGTATGGTTCTGCTGCTGTTGTAGCCCAGTACTCTGTTGCGCTTCTTGCTTATTGGATTTCATTATATCTTTCTTCTTTTTCCTTTAAAAAAAAGAAGAACAAGAATGGATTCTAAAGACAATAACAATTACTGTTTTATTGTGGAATTTAATCTAAAAGAATGTTCCTATAAAATTCAGGATTCACTTTCACACTGTTCTTTCTGTACAGAACATCATGGCATGTTTCTCAAAAGACCGATGAGATGCATTAAGATATTAGAAATGTGACACAAACTGGAGTTCTGCTGCCAGGGCCTCGATCTTAACCCTCCAGGGCTTATGTGATGGCTGGTGACTAGCCCCGGTGACTTCAGCTCTCACAGGGTTCACATATCCTCCAACTTCACTCTCCACTTTCTCCACTGAACACAGAGCAACAGAACTGATACCAACCCTCCATCCAACTCCCATGCTGACCCCATATACATGTCCAATTAATAGACTTACGGGTGTATAATATGAAATTGGGAGCATTTTGATTGTCTCAACGACCCTCAACATGGCGACGCCTTGTAACTGAAGGTACAAACTGAAACTGAAAGTGCTGACAGGGCTAACAGTGTTTGCCTGAGGGGGACCTGGAAGGGGGGTGCTGCGCCTCCGCGGTGTTCTATATGATAGAAGTGCAGAGCGGTGGCCTTGAGCCGGCCATTGGGGACGCTCACAGTTTATGTCAACAAAGCGAGGAGAAGCTCACACAACAGCACGCAAAGAGGGAGAGCGTCTTCCTTCCCTGCTCAGGTAGAAATTATTTTACTATATCTTTGATGCGTGGGACGTAAGGCCTACTTGTCATTTCTTAAGGGTGCAGTTATTCAGATTAAGGCTACTAGAACAAAGCAATTAAAAGACCAGAGGACAGGCCCATCAATGTTGTTTCACCTCCAATATTTTCTGTCTTCTATTTTTCTATCTTTTTTTTCCCCTTCTTTTTTCTACTCTGGCCGGTATTTCCCCTACTTTCTAGGGGTGTAGTCTGGAAGGGAACCTCCAGTTTACTGACACTGGAACACACAAGTGAGCGAGTGTGGTTTTGCTTGGATAGATGTTTTTCTGCCAAGCCATGGAAATGTGCTGTAGCTTTGGGGTTTCGGTGATGTGATGCTGACTCCATTACAACGTGGCTGTGCGTCAACCTCCGTTAACCCCCTCCCTCCCCCCATCCTCCCCCTCCCCCCGTAGCTGAGTGCCGAGCTCCATCAATCTCCAACAACAACACGCTAATGGCTGAGTAACACATGTGATTCAAGAGATTAGCTCGCCGTTGCCGCTGTTTTCCCCTGAGAGATATCAGTGGAAATGTTGAAGAGA
The DNA here is from genome assembly GCF_009769545.1 of Cyclopterus lumpus. Lineage (NCBI taxonomy): Eukaryota > Metazoa > Chordata > Actinopteri > Perciformes > Cyclopteridae > Cyclopterus > Cyclopterus lumpus. The sequence continues at coordinate 14,514,734 of NC_046979.1, forward strand.
TCAGAGTCTATGGATACTGGAACAAGTGAACAGCAATATGGAGCAAGGATACCGTCATTTGTTTTCATTGGCTTGATGCACATATGTAAATTATGATCTTTTGTCGCTAAATGATGGCATCGGGATTTAACGCCATGAGAACATTTTTAATGTACCCCTGTAAAGATTTGTTGTTATACTTATTATACCAAAACACGAGGATCATTATCACTAGCTGCTTCGCATAAGTGAATTAAAAGTAATGCTTCAGGTATTTTGTACCCCACGAAAAGTGCACGGTAAACAACTTGAACTCGGAGGGGGTCTCAGCATTTTATGTGTCCTAATGAGCAGCTGTCCTCTTCAAAGAGGTTTAACATATAATACAGTACCTTCTGGTTTATTGTGCATCATACATTATGTGAGCTCTTCATGTGATAGATTATAGTTTCATTAAGAACTGGTGTGCTCCATAAAAGTCACAGAGATATGACCTGCGAGTGTTTACATCCTGCTGAGTGCAGACAGACTTCAGAGATCAGTTTTCCGACAAACCACAACCAATCTCCACTTATCTGACAGGGGAGATATAATATTTGCATGAAGGATTACACCTCATGAGTGGACATAACATATAAGAAACAAGGCTGACCTCATGGCAGAGTTGTTTTGGCGCATTTGATAAGCATATGCAGCCAGAAAGCAGTGCTTTATGAAGAAAACCTGCTGAGTGGCTTGAGTAACATACTGCAGGGTGCTGTGGTTTTATGAGTCCTCCCATCATCCAAAGACAAAACACTTAATCCTGAGACACCCGGTGCTTTGAGCTGCAGGGGTGGACTCTGTCTGTGCTGTTTTCCAGGAATCTGCTGCTCACGTGAACAAGTGCACAGTTTATTTCCCCCCAAGAAAGACAAAGAATAACACTTTAGAAGCTACAGTTGCAGTGTTGTTAATACATGAAGGGACACACCTTTTTGTTTTGTTTTTTGGCCATGTTAGCGGCGTTTGCTCTCGGGATGGTAATATCGAAATGTCGTGACTGATACAGCTCAGCAACTATTGGATGTATTGCCATGATATTTGACCCTACTGACTACGGTGATGACCTGACTTTTCATCAAGAGCCACCAGAGGGTCAAACTCATCACTTATCCTATGAAATATATCCACATCATAGATGGATTGGCACAATATTTGCTAATGACAATCCCATTGGCCTCTGATTGGTTTTAGTGCTGACACGCTAACAATACAGGATGCTGAACATGGTTATTATTACCTGCTTAGTAGCAGGTGAAGATGTTGGCACAATGACAGCAGCATTTAGCACAAAGCACTGGTAGCATGACTGTAGAGGGCTGTAGTCTGGTTTACATACTGGTTGAACATAGCATATTTCTTTGCTGTTTTAAGATTGACCAAAATTATGCTAACTTAGAAAATAGATTAATACTGTGATGTAATATGCATACCATCAATGTCTTCATAAGAAATAAAAATGTTTCTAACCCTAACCCAACACCATTCAACTTAGACAGTGCAGGTCAAGTCAAGTGAGAGAAAGTGTGTCAGTCTTCTGGTTTCTTCAGAGTAGTCCTTCAAATACTTTAAGAAAACTACTACATCCTCAAATATATTGTAAATCACCAGTTTGTATGTCAGGGTGACATTTTGTACTGCATATTTACAATACAGCATGGGTATAGTTTACTTTCCTGAGCTAGTTTTCCTTTCATTCTTTCCCAAAATGTAATTAGATCCGAAGAAATGCATTTGCTTTACTCCGAGAGCTACAGGTGTTGTGCTTGTTAGTACCTGATATATTTATAGTACATACAAATCGTATAGCATATGCTCAGAGAGGCAAAACTTTAACTAACAAAGCAATCTACAGAACGCAGACAAGACAAAGCGGACAGGAACATCAGGAACATATTAAACGAATGCTCCTGTGTGTGTGTATGTTTACGTGTATAATTGGGTACTGGCATGTTTTTCTATGAATGATTCCCAGTATGACAGATGGTAAAACCTTTGAGACAGATCACTTAAGGTAAAGCTAGGACTTATACTGTAAACAAGCAGCTGTTGGCGTAAACAAGAAAGCGCTTCTGGTGCTCAGCTGTCAACTTGAACGTATGGTTCTGCTGCTGTTGTAGCCCAGTACTCTGTTGCGCTTCTTGCTTATTGGATTTCATTATATCTTTCTTCTTTTTCCTTTAAAAAAAGAAGAACAAGAATGGATTCTAAAGACAATAACAATTACTGTTTTATTGTGGAATTTAATCTAAAAGAATGTTCCTATAAAATTCAGGATTCACTTTCACACTGTTCTTTCTGTACAGAACATCATGGCATGTTTCTCAAAAGACCGATGAGATGCATTAAGATATTAGAAATGTGACACAAACTGGAGTTCTGCTGCCAGGGCCTCGATCTTAACCCTCCAGGGCGTATGTGATGGCTGAGTGTACCAGAACAGTCTTGTCAACCTGCCTGCACTTACTACCAGGTGCTTTTAATGTGTTTCCCTTGGACTGAAATGTCCTTAAATGGAGCTCTGCTGAGTCCAAACATTACTATTGTACTCTTTCTTTTCTTCCAAAATAGCAAAATAAAACACACGTTTCATCTCCAGTCTTCTGGATGTATGGGGACCTGGCTCACTTGTTTCATGAACATTGATCAAACCACAACATGTGGGGCTGCAACATGATTCTCTCGCTGCCCCGTACTTTGGGCTGAAAGTGGATCAAATTAATGAAACTACTCAAGCGGTGACTTTATGTAGCTGGCATCAGACGTGTGGTTTACTTTTCTCAAAAACAAATGAAAACAATTCTCTGAGACAAACCAGCTTGTAGTTGATGGAGATTTACAAGTTCAGGCTCCTTAAGTTCCCATCTGTTCAACAGGTTTCAGAGCGGCAGAGTGAACCGCATACACATCATAATCACGATAGTAAGCCGGACATAAAAAGTAAACCGATGATTAATCCAAACAGCTAGAGAAACCCAGTTGATTGAGTCCCTCTTTACTGCCTCAGCCTGCTGTCTTTGCTTGCTCCTCACCTCAGTAGGGCAATTAAAACATTCAACAAACATTTGGAGTTGGTGATTGTAATCGTGACTCCATCACACCCTGCATTAAACGTCTTGAATGCACACCAGAGATTACAGACGTGACCAAAAAGGATGACATCATCAGCAAACAGCGCGGATGAAAGCAGATGTTTCCAAAGCAGAATTGTGGGCACCTGCGAGAACATTTTTAATACGAGGTTTGCTCATACGAGTGTTAACTTCACAAAACTCAAGACAAACTAGACTAACGTGTTGTACATTTCTGTCACTCCAGCTGCACCACCCACATGAACTCAATGACTCCATAATGTTTCCAAACTCGTGGAGAGGACTTTAGAAAACTTCCATGACTCATTTATCATCGCCATTGCATGTACTGTACAAGATCACCGTTATTTGTCTAGTCATCAGTTTAGACTTTGTCATTAGACTTCAGGGCACTACACTACAGTTTCCAAGTTTTGTTTGTTGGAAAATGTCTGGGTTCATTTCTGGTTACCATTACGATCCAAATGATGTAATGATGGACTTATTTTTGTATTTGCTTGAATTCTAGTACTTAAAATTATCATCAGGAAATCTCTCCATTTCATAATAAGATTTTGAAAACTTCAGCTGACTAATGAGGAGATTAATGAGTTTCATTTAAATGTAGTCCTACAGGTATTACTACAGGTAAACATCTATCTATCTATCTATCTATCTATCTATCTATCTATCTATCTATCTATCTATCTATCTATCTATCTATCTATCTATCTATCTATCTATCTATCTATCTATCTATCTATCTATCCATATATCAATCTATCTATCCATCTATCCATCTATCTATCCATCTATCTATCCATCTATCCATCTATCCATCTATCCATCTATCCATCTATCTATCTATCTATCTATCTATCTATCTATCTATCTATCTATCTATCTATCCATATATCCATCTATCTATCCATCTATCCATCTATCCATCCATCTATCCATCTATCCATCTATCCATCTATCCATCTATCTATCTATCTATCTATCTATCTATCTATCTATCTATCTATCTATCTATCTATCTATCTATCTATCTATCTATCTATCTATCTATGGTTTTAGTATTAAGTAATCTGCACACAAACCTTAGTGAACACCTGTGAGAGTGTTCACTTCCCTCCTGGAGCTGTGAGCTCCTCACTCTTCTCTTCTCAGGACCTGCAGCAGGAACAGCATGTGGGTCGGGCAGCACTGAGTATGTTCCATTGCTCAAGTTATATCTGTCAGTCGATCAGCTGTGGCTAAACAGGCATGAACTGGTATTCATTTACCACACAATGGCTGATGGAGGAATTTGAAATAGTGTCATGAACTGGCCTACATGTTGTTGTGGAGTAATGGGAGTGAAGGTTTCCAAGTGTGTAGAGCCTCACAGTTGACTTGTTGGCTTTAACTTCTTCCAGGCTTTAAGTGGTCAATTAGTGCCAGAGTTTGGCAACACGCTTTACACACTTGACTCGGTAACCAAGGCAACTCAGTAAATGGCCCGCAGGGTGGTGCCTGTCTTTGGGATAGAAACTGGCATCCGTACAAGTCTGTTGTTCCTGCTGCTCACGCATAAAAGTATTTGTTGAGAATCAAAGCTTGATTCCAAAGATTAGAAAACATGTTAATACTATGTTAGTTAACACTCATAACAAAATATGCCTGTATTTAAATTGTAATCGCATACACATTTTTGGACTGATTCAACTCACTAACTCTAATTATTTAAAGGTCCTGCTTGGATCAACCAAATGATTTTAGACCACGTTCTTGACTTTTTCAGATCCTCACCATGACATTGTTCTGAAACTATTTCATGACCCACTGAACAATGAAAAGAGGAACTTAACAAACCTTTTAAGTGTGATCTTGTCAAATCTCTGGAAATATTTTATTGATTATAATATTTAAATTCTGAATATTAGTAATTAATTTCAACACTACAAAAACTACATTCACGTTCTACTAAACCGACATTTTCCTTTTACCTTGGTGTACAATCAAATGACTATTGCAACCTACTCAAGTAAAGTGCTTCTTGAGCGGCACAACACATCTCTTCATTTATTTGTACCTAATTTAAATAAAAGTTATAAGAACCATTCCCTATTTTGCATTTCCTAGCATGTTTTTCAGTGAATAATGGTACTTGTTTCAAAATGTTTCAAAATCCTCCTGAACATGTCCATCAATGTCAGGCTTATCAGTATCAATAGTCAACAGTATGAGAGAGGTGAGGCTGTGGATCACCACAGTCAAATTCCACTGGCTTCATCAGGTCACCTACAGAGCATCACCTGAGGGGCTTCCTGTCATCCGTAGTAAAACTGACTGGGACATGTGTGGGGTTGCCCTTTAAAGATCAGGAAGCGGTGCACAGGCCGAGGGGTCAGTCCTACCAGAACATACTTACAGCACATGTTACAGCACAGGCTTGGGGGGGAAAACCTGTCTCATTTACAAGTCACTGTTCTTGGAATTTCTTAATGTGTTCTTATTGACACATTCTTTTGTGATACTTGCAATGAAAACATCTGTAGCCTCATGACTGTTTAACAACAACAAATGGAGCCTGCATTTAAAGCAGCATCTGCCATCATTTGTTTTAACTCAAAAGTCCTCAAATGACCCGTTCATTTCACAATGTATCAAACAAAGAAAGTCCCCGCAAAAGACATGCGTGTGCATTTTCTTTATTGTAGTTTGTCAAAGTCTAAGTAGATTTTAAAACAAAGCATATTAGTATGGATGTTGCCTGAGCTTCAACGTGCTGTAAATGACCACATTTTGGCATGTCGTGACCACTGGCTCATAATGGGTATATGGGATAATTAGATTGATTTTCATACATCGTTACCCCAAAACCCTATAATATCAACTGCATGTGCTTGTTTGGGAGGGGGGGATGATTTTAGAAGAAGCTTTGATTTTATGATGCACTTTTGGTGTATAAAAGCTGAATATGTGAGGCTTCCGTAAATCATTCTGGTGAAAAATATATTTTGTTCTTCTTTTGTTTTTGTATTTAAATGTACGTCGTATGTCAGTGGGGATACATTTTATGGGATGGTGGTTGGACACTCGCACCTGTAACAAAACAGTATAATTAGAGACAACCAGCAGGACCTTGCACCTGTATTAATAGAAGCCCAGTGTTGAGTCCAAACATTAATGCTCACAAGAGTCCCTTTATTCTTTAAATGATAATGGTTAACATAACAACATACTCCTTGTACATTTGCATCTCAGTCGCATCTTCCCTGTAACGGGATTGAATCATCACCCCTCCTCTCGGATGTCTTTCATCCAGCGTTTCAGTTTTTTTGCAAGTCAGCTTATATATTTTATTCAAACAACATGCCTGGACCCATGTTTCTCATTTTGTTCTGATGGCGCAGATGAAACACAAATTGCAGGCCGCGCTGAGCTCACAGGCGCCAAGGTTTGGCGAGGCTGAGCTTTAAAACACTGGCAGCTAAAAGCTGTTTTAATTAAAGCCAGTCTCCTCCCTGCAAGACGGACACCACGGCCATGTATGTCGAAGCCTCTTTGGAGGCAGTAAATAACCCCGATCTTAATATCTTTATATCCGTTAATCGCATGCAAAGTATACAGATCTCATTGGAACAAGGGAAGAGGACATTGACATTGTTTAGGGGTGTTCAAATATGATCCTGTGTTTTGCCATTCTTACAACCTATTACAGATGTATGAGTAAGTGTTGCCACATTGTATCACTTGGTCTCACTGAATAACCATGTGGTGACCTAAGACACTCGCCGTGTCTGTTTGTTTGCAGCTCTACATCCTCCATCTCTCCTGCTTCAGTATGCCTCTATCCTCTCAAGCTTTGAAATGCTTTTTTTTATCTGAGCAAATAATATCAGGTGTTTCTGCTTAAGGCACCACGTATGCTCCAAGTCGGTGGTCTCCCGTCCTGAGTCTCCCTCGGTATGTGTTAGAAGTGATTTGCATCCATCTTGAATCGATGTTTTCTTGCTCCTCCAAAATGAGCTCTTGTAACTGTGTAATCCGTTAATGAGGACAAAGAAATGTGATACGCTTAAGATAATTATGCTTTATTTGTGTGTCACACCAGTCAGAGCCAGGTTTGGCCTGCTGTCTGGAACACACTGGCCCATCTTTCTTTACATTCACACACAAATCACGCATTTGCGTCATCAGGACTTCAGCTCTCTGTGATTCATGTCCTGTTTCCACATTGTTGTGAAAGTGCATCTTGATACCAGACCTTATTACTTAGGACCAGAAAATAACTACGAGAAAACAGGATTAATATACCCTGCAGATCTGATCATAAACATACGCTTTGATACCTCGAAGAAGTCTAAACAAACCAATTTAGATTCAGCTGTAGTTTGACACCACGCAGCATGAAGCACACTGTGCATTTCAAACAATAAGGATGCTTCTCCTGTTTGTATTTTGATAACATCAATCGAAGCTTTAACGAAATCATCAAATACATCAGCTTTCCAAATAAAGCACGATGTAGCGTAGGTATCTTTCATGGAACCTTTTTTCCTTTGCACATGTTTTACTGTTGTTCATCATTCATAATCCCCGGTGTCTGAAGTATGCAGCGGAGAGAGAAGATTCATGGTCATCTCTGTGCTGTGGATGTCTTTAAATCTAAGTGAGTTATGTGATCCAATACACTCTAAAAGCCAAAATCAAGAATATTGTGTTCCAGTCTTTTACAATGGGTTATAGTAATCAAATAAAAATAATATTTGTTCATATACATTTTTCTGAAAGCTCAATCTGAGAACACAGACGTATCTATGATTATCCGTGAAATTGCTGTCATTCTTTATATTCACGACTATAAAACTGAGATATAAACGAGTCCCTTGAAACTGACATTAAGATGTCCAGAAAGCCATTAGGAGGGCTTGGCAGACATCGCTCAGTCATTTGATCTGACTTCACAATGATTCTGAAAAATAAAGTCAGGTATTTCTGTATTTCACATCCAAGCACTGTTTTATTTCCAAAGCTTAAGGACACGTTATTGTTCCAAGGCTCATGAGCAGCTTTAGTACTCTATTGGCTTATAATTATTTTCCATGATGCTGTTACCCTCCATCCTATCAGGCCTCTCCTCGTCAGGTTTCAAGAGCCGGATGGGTCAGTGTGTCCTGCTCAAGGGTTCCTGGTTATGTTTTCAAATGGGAGAGCAAACTTGGAAAGATACATATTTGGCAGGTGTGTAAGGGTCCTCCCCTAATTAAAGTTGTTTAATACATTTCCTGCATTTCTACACCACCTAACCTCGTGGATTAATTCAAGAAACATCCACTTGTACTAGTCTAGATTAGGGTGCTATGCAAACTCATAAAGAGGTGAGTAACCCCTGTTTTGTTTACTCCCCACTAACTGTTACATCCCAAATGATCAAACCAACCGGACTAAAGCCAAATATTGAGAGCCTCATTACACTTGAAAGAGTTGACTCTTTAATTTGTCTGGAACCTTGCAGGTTAATTTAATATGCACCAGCCTGTCTTTACCCATGTTCTGTTTTCAACCTTCAACCTAAATGGTTTCATGTTTCTTACCTTTGTAAGCAGTCATACTTCTGATGGACGCTGTGGGAAATGTTCAGCGACTAGTTTGACTAAACGGTGGCTTAAACTTTTTTATTACTTGTTTTTGTCCGTTGCTAAAAATAGTAGAATGATCATTGATAATGGCTGCTTGCGGGGACTGTATGAGGAAAAGTGAGGTAGCAAAATTATGTTTTTTCTAATTGAGTAATGGGGATTTATTTTCTCTACTAGCTCCATTGCTCAGGCGCCTCTGATCCCGTTCTAGGCTTCGCATCCTGGGACAGAATTTACTCCGTATCTGTCTGGAATAAACTAAACTGTTTAACTACACTGATTTTGATGTTTACACAGTCTCGTCTTGATTACGTAAAAGTTTTTTTATTTTCTAAATGCATGTAGAGCTAAATGGCAATTAGCCAAAACATCTTAAACAGACAGTGAAGTCACAGAGTTCTCTATATGTTAATTAGGATTGTCACTCCTGAAAAGTTGCCACGCAGTTTATTTCTGTCTGCATCGCTGAGTGAGCCAAATAATACTTGTGTACATCATTTTCAACTTTGTTTACATGCCTTTTAACTTTTCCAGCTTCCTTATCGGTTCGGAAACGTGGCTCACTCATTCAACATGGAGACAATGACCTTGTGATATGCAGTCTGTTGATTGTCTAAGTCTAAATGTTTACCCTAAACTCAACTATTTTTCATACAAAGACTGCCAAAAACATCACATCGCAAACTTAAAGAAACCACATCTAGAAGGAAATTCCTAATTTGAATTGTCTATCTGCTGGCCTCTACTTCATATAAACATGAAGCTCATTCTTATCATCTAACTCCCGACAAAAAAGCAAATAAGTGTATTTCCCAAAATTCTCAAACTATTTCTTTAAGCAAAAGCTGAACTTATTCTGAATCAGCTTTTCTTCTCGATAACATCCCCACATTGAATAATTCATCAAAATGTTGCCTGTATACATCAGTGTAAGCAAACATGGAACTACTTTAGTTTGCTGATGTTTTTTTAAATGTATTTTTAATTTCTTAAGTTACTACTTTTTGCTGTAAATACGCCTGTACTCTTACTCAAGTAGTAATTTTGATGACAACTTTCAGTAGTTTTCCTTGAGTACAGTTTTCGGCTACTCTACTCACCTCTGACAACAAAGACAGTTCTAATACACGGACACACTAACACATTTTATGCTTCGATGCACATTTCAAGGCCTTGATGCTAACGTATATTTTCCCACCTCTTCATCGTGCCTGGCAGCTATCCTTCATATTGTAAAACCTGCTCTCTGGTTTAACTATTACTCTGGGATGTATCAAAGCTGAGATTATTGGATGAGTTCCATATCCATTACGTTCTGCTTGCTTAGCAGATTGAATGTTTTTTAGGGGATGTAAATTTGTGTTATGAACTGTTAAACCGAAGAATAACAGCGGCCAATTCTCAGACAAAGATTTTGAACTGCTATCAGTCACTCGTCGCCACCGAAGGCTGAGACTTGAGATATACTACAAGGGGATTTGACCTGGTTTTATCTTTCAATTATTATTTTATGAACAAATCCTAGTTCAATTGTCCATACTTTACACATTGTTCTTTCTACTTGACTTTGTCTTTCTCAGTGAGGCCAAACTAGCACAGTGAAAGAGATATTTGCTGACTACAAAAGGAACAAAAAGTTCCACATTTTCACGATGGCAGATCCACACATCACGTCTTTGAATCCGCTCCGTCTGTGAGGAACCATTACACAACATGACTTATTGCTGATGACAGTGATGATTTCAGCCCTTTGCATCTAACATAACCATGTTTCTTATGTTCAGATTGTCTCGATATGTGGTTTAACTTTAGAGGAAGAACCCTTCACTGAGAAAGGGGTCTGTTCTATTTGGCTGTTCTCATTACAGCTGTGGTCAACGTCACCACCATCCAGAGACATATTCAGATGTGGGAGTTGAAATGAATGGGAAAGAGTTAGTTGGCCACAGTGCACGCTTGGAAGGCTCGAAGAGGAATGATGTGTCCTCAAAAGGCTGAAGAGCAACATCTGTCAGTTATTTTTTTAATCGTAGTTGTATGGACCGATTATTGGAAATGTGATTGATTCCAGTATTGTTACAATGTGTCGCAGGGATGATGGGGATTTTTAAACATCTTCTCTCTATCTTCTGTCCATTTACCACTGCATTTGTACACTGTTAGTGTTGGCTGTTTCTCCTAATCTAGTCCACATCATATGCTCTAAGATCCATGCAGATTGATGAAATCAATTCATGCTTTTTTAAAAGGTTATAAGCTTTCTGTAAATGATTTGCAGCTAGCTCAAGTTTTTGTTTTGTAGGTCTAAAAAAAACAAAAAAACCACTTAACACAACCTGCAACATTTACATATTCCCTAGTGAGGAAATTTACTCTTTCAAATGAAGCCATTGTAAGTTACCTTTTAAAGCCCTGCTGGGCTACATTTAGCAAAACCACCGGTGCCGTTAAGAGTCGTTTCCATATAGTTTCAAGTTATTGCCAGAACTCTTGCAGAGTTACATAATATAATTCAACAGACTCAGAGATATCGCGTCCCTTAAAAGCTGTGAAAACATTTTAGATTTGTTCATATTATGCTTTTTTTATACTAAACCGTTATTGCAACACACCGGTTGTTATACTTTTATTTACCTCTCTTCCCATCAGAATATCAAATGTTCATTTGTACATGTTGCACAGTCCACAGATGCCTTCAATGATTAAATCATTATTAGTTCAACACCAGGATACTGCAGACGTAAAACTGAACATGAACATGAAATTAACAATAAATGCATCCTAGTTATTTCCCTCATATTTTGCTATATTTATGTTTTCAGTCTGTTTAACTGTTACACTTTGTGCTTTTGTAAAACAAATAATGTGCTGCAGCTGTTTTTGCTGGAATATAATTGTCTTTCCAACCACAATAACTTCATTATTTACGTGTGCTGATGTGTCACGTCCTGACTAAGAACAGTTCCCCGTAGACATTGACAATCACAGTACAATCATTTGTGGGTTGGTTTTCTGCCCAGTTGGAGAGTAAATGTTGTTTTGCATCAACAGTTTCTGCTGGATGTATGGGTGGTAGGCTGGAAAATGATACAACATAGCATAACAAAGATCAGGAGGTGAATGACTCTTGAACGACGCCCTCTTGCTGAAGACAAACTGGTAGCTTTGATCATTTAAACCTATTTTACACATAAAGCCTGTTTGCAGGTCTTGGGGAGTACGGCTGCATATGTGGAAAAAAAGCCTTTTGTGACTCCAGAGAAAGCTGCGCTGAACATGTAAAATTACCTCATGTGATGTCACTTGATGGAAGTCAGCCAGGGCTTAAGACGACAGGTTTATAAATGAAAAATGAAAAACCTGAATCTCTGACTGAGATGGTGGCCGAGTTGCATTGTGGGTAATGTAGGCGCCAGGTTTTTCAATGAGGTTCTGCTGCATATTAAAAATGTTTTAATGTGAGTGCAATGCAAAGCTCCACATGGAGTAAGATTTCATTCGGTGAGTCAGGCTGACGGTCCTTCAATGACGTTTTCACAACTTAACAAGAATCAACAGCGTCTTTCTGCAACAGGTCCATTGACTGTGGATGTATATGGACTTTAAGTCACAGTGCCCGTGCTTCACTGGCTGCTCCACACTGGACTGTGAAGGAGTCCATTTATGTAACTTTCCAAAACAGACAGGATTTGAACTTGACCAACTTTATCCCTCCATAAAAGAACACAGGGGCCTTATTCATTTAAGCAGAAACGTTGAACCTGTCTAAACTTCTGTCAGGCAGCATTGCGATGTCACCTTGCAAAGTAGTGAGCTAGCCAATGAAATGCATGCAAGCACACATTCCTGGTAGTTTACATTGTGCGTGAAATTTCCCCTGCCTACCTTGCCATAGATGCAACAAAAGATAACTGGCACCATGATAACTTCCCAGAGTTGTAAAACCCAGTCTCTTGTGTTACTCAAACTGGACTCCCTGGATCGCATTTCATGTCTCACCGATACCTGAAGCAACACTCCCCTACAAGCCCCTCGTGTTGGTGCACCGTGTCTGAACGCCCCGCTGACAAAGATCGAAGGACATTACGGCAGATTGAATAGCAGATGAAGGGCAAAACTTCCCCCCCTGACCCCAAACCACCCAGCAGCTTGGAAATCTGCATCTGTAATTGAGGCAGTTATGTTGAATAGAGTAAACCTCCCACGTAGACAAAAGATTAAAGGTTTAGGAAAGGTCTATATAATATCTTTATTGAGATAATTGAAGGTTTCTCGAAAAGGAGAAATTACAGGACAACTGGTTTAAGTACAACATACTAATGCACCTGTGCTGTGCTGTAAGGGCCGATCAACAGAAACACTAAACTTTTAGCACTTTTCTATTTCAAAAGGAGCTACTTGCTAAAACATAGACTTTTTTTATTTTAATGTCAAGATGATGTCATAGATTATGTTTTACCCCGTTTTCTATCTTCTTTCAGGATGTATTTGCCGAGAAGGTACAACACCCAAACCAGCTTCTTTCAGCGAGCTGCTGTCCAACAATGTTTCTCACAAAGTTTTACCACATTTTTTCCCCCTACACAATTTCATGCCAAGATTTCCATTTTATGTGACACACCATTTGTGGGAGTGCATCTCTACATGTGGAACCAATCTGCTGTTAGCTAATGAGTTTCACAGGTGGTTGGACTTGTTGCGTGCTACACTGTAGTCGGGAAAGGAGAGACAGTGCAGTTTGGCTGAGGTAACTCATGCCTGCATTGTTACTGAGCGCTCAGGCGTTTCAGGCTCCATGTTTACCTTGGATGATGTCTTTTATTATCAGGTGTTTTCTCTTTAATCCCTCAGTGGCCTGGACTGCCAATTTCCAAAGCAACCTGTGTGACATTAAATATTTTGATTCAAACGTAATTTTCTTTGTTTTATTTGAACAAGAATTCAGTTTTTCACAAAGAATAATGCTGCTGTCACGGAAGCTGAATACAGTAGGAATATACAGCACAATGTATACATGTGCAAACAGTATGTTATATTAGTAGAGCAGAGATAAACTGCTGCCAATGTGTGACTTTTCTGCTGAAGAAATGTGTGCTATACTCCACAGCTGTTTGAAGGCCATTGCTAAATAAAATGGATAGCTTCAGCCTTGGGAGAAAAATAAATAAATGGAAGGGGAAAATAGCATATTCTGTGAATGAGTCACAGGGCGAAGGGCGGAGTGATGTCGGCCCAGTCTTCACAGCTGAGAGAGCGAGACAGAGTATGTGTGTGTGTGTGTGCGTGTGTGCGTGTAGGTGTGTGTAGGTGTGTGTGTGTGTGTGTGTGTGTGTGTGTGTGTGTGTGTGTGTGTGTGTGTGTTAGTCGGGGGTGGAGGGGTGGGGGGCACCATGAGGATCACTGGGGCCTTCTGGACCCAAGCAGTTGTTCTGAGCACAGACCAACACACATAAAACCGCACATGCATCCACACAAGTGATACAATAAACTACACACACATGTTGTGCCTGCAGATCACAGTGTCCAGCGAGGCTTCGGTTGTCCTCAGACTGAGGTCACTCCTCACACTGAGAATGACCAGATAGATGTTAAATTGTTCATGATCGTGATTCTTTCCATGAAACAACTAATTGAAATGCTGCTTTCCATTCAAATTGGTTTACACAAGTGAAAAAAGCTTCACAGTGATCCTTGTATTAATATGATGCCAATGTATAGTAATTACTGTCTTTCACATTCATTGTACTAAATGTGTAATATAAGATGTCCCACATCACATACATCTCCACATCAGCAGGGGTAACTATGAGGAAACGTCATGTTAAGACCTATTAGCTCTTACAGTCCTACAGTAACACACGCTGCCTATGCTATACTAACCTAACTAAAGTTAATTTCACAAGGTACAGACATATGTCTGTCTGTCTGTATTCATAAGGAAAATGTCATAGCAGAAATGGAGCATCCCCATCAAGCTGACGTTATTGACACATTTATGGACAAATTAAAAATAAATAACATACAAAATACGGCTCACTTTTTAAAAATCAAGCCCTTTGAGCTTTACGTATGTAGGGATTGTAAGCATAGGTGTAGCTAATGGCATTAACGGTGGCTCATGAAGTGACAGACACCTACTATTGCCACATAAGGTTGTTACTTAGGGTCCAGCGGACACGGAGCAACTTTAGCATTAATTTGAAATGTGAGAAGTGTGGTTACAAAACAAATGTAAGTCTAACTTTCACTGGTCTTTGAGTTCTGTTTCTTTTTTCTTTTCTTTTTTTTTGCTGAAAGCAGCTGCCACCTATTTGCTGTTGGAAATAAGGTTGACGAGAGCACTGAGACTAAAGCAAATTGATGGTTGCAAAACCAACACAGTGAGCTAAAAGAGGCTAGAAGCTCTGTTTGAGGAGGAAGTCTCTCACTCTTGGCACATCCTGGAAGAAAATGTGTCTCCTCCAATTGCTAAAAGTGTCCAGCTGGTCTTAAACGATTATCGTCTTCCACCATCGAGTGGCGAGAGAACCATAGAGGTCAATTTTGACTCTCTTCTAAACATGTTCAATATTGCTTATTTTAAATTATTTTGAATGCATCATCATAATGCAGCCTTGATAAAAAGCCAAATCACAATCACCTGAGAAGAGAGGAAAGAGAGCCGAGATGGGAGCTAACCCAGCTGAGACCTAAGTCTGCTCCAATAACCTTCTGCTGGCTGTCTGATGCCCGGTTGCAGAAAAAAAGGGACAGAGACCTGGCTCCATCGTTCATCCCAGATCAAGCTGCACTTGACGAGGCAGGACAGAGAGCAGGGCGAGAGGAGGTGCACTCTGTGTTTACTTCATGATGCTTGGTGCTCAAACACAGTCAAAGTTGATGGACAATGTTTTCCTCATGTGGAATTTTTATTGTGAAGATGTCGTCCATATTATCTTCCCAGAGAATTGTTTTTTGTTGCCGCTGTTTACGATACTTTATGTAGCAAACGCAAAATAATGTACTACTGGAATGTACTACTGTTTTTGTTTGGTGTGGCATGTGTCAATTAGCCAGCTGCATGGCAGTGTGAAGACTTGGCTGTATTTTATTTCCTGTGTGTACTCTGTTTTGTTGAAATCAGCTAATCTAAAATTTGACTGATGGTCGAAAAGCAAACAACTCAGCAAATATAAACACATCCAAACATCACGTACTTGTGGCTGTTGGAGCTTCGTGCATTTCTCTCTCGGACACTTTTTTAGCTACGAACGACGAGATGGAAGATGGTAAAAGCAGGATATCCTCAAGAAGGATAATTACAGGCTGTAGGCATAGAGACAACTGCCAAAACAAAATAGTTTGAACAATATGCAGTGCTCATGCTATTATGAGTTTGAATGGATAATTCATTTTGAGGTCCCATCTGCAGCCATCATTAAGTCACTTCTCAAGAGACCCATTTCTCTTACTTTGTGGTAAGGAACTCTGTAAAACAACCAGGAACTGTTAATTTATAACCACAAGAAAATGTCATTTACCCCCTCTAACCCCTTTAACCACTTCACGGTGTCTAAATCCTCTTGTCATCTTTGAAAGGGAACGTGGTGACATCCTAATCTGTCCCGCCTTTGCCGACGAATTCTATCGCTACATTCCAGCGAATTGCTATAAGTTTCCTTTTTGCTGGGAATTTTTCTGGGCTTTGCAAAAGTACAAATGTGATGACATTTTCAAAATTGGTCAAATCGTTTGCTTAAAAGTTAGTTTTTTCTTATTATACTATATCTAGTGTAACAGACTGTCCCATGTGTTTTGGTATTGGAGATGATATGTCCCTTCGGGGTTGCTGTAGAGAGGAAAAATAACTGGGAACAAATCAATAAAGAGGGAAGCCGTGGGCTGAACGACATGTCTGATCTCCCGACTCTGTTTATTAACATGTTATAAGTGCACCTCACACACAAACCCAGAATGCTCGGTTACATTAGTCTTTGGGCAAATTGGAATACTGTTTTTGCAATATAATCCATTATATTTATAGAGAAAACCGTAGCCCCATGTGCCCAAAGATAAATATGGTATGATAAGCATGTATCTTAGAAACTACAAGGAGTACACTCAAGACAGATTAGGTTGCAGCAGCTATTCGTAAATCCATAAATAATTGTCTACATATAAGCCATAAATTCGCTATTTTTAAGCCATTCATTTACTAAATCAAATGTAATAAATGTTTTAGTTTGCAAAGACCTCAATAATGTTTAAATACATTTGCCCTGTCTAATCTAAAACCCGTGTGAACAGTACATTACTTTCCTGGTTTGTGAGCACCAGAGTCCTTTTAGAAAAAAATCAAATTTTACTGCAAAAGGGCTGACACAGTGGTTTTACTGCAGCCAACATTTGCTATTGCCTTTGGCTAGTTGGTTGTTTACAGATTACATTTATCAGAGATCATACAAAGTCCTGGTTCTGGTTCTCTCATGCCTCCCTTACCTCCAGCAGTGTGGGGTCGGTGTTGGCTCCCAGAGCAGCGAGGCGAAGCTCAGCTCCTTGCCGGAGGAGGAGACGCCGCTGCTGGAGTTTCTGGTGAACCCGGAATCGAACCCGATAACATCGATGAATAACTATATAGCCAATCTTCCTGCTGATGGTCACATTGAGACATAAGTAGTAAATTGAGACATTCTCTCTTGAGCAGACGATCAAAGCCCCTCTGGCCTGTCTGTCTACAACCTCCACCACATACATGAAAACTTGATATAGACCCAAGAGATCAAAGAATCAAAACACTCTGAGAAAATCAGCCCCTGGGTTCATGCTTGTATGACGTCACTAAAGACCCTGATTAACTCTCTGTAACGTGTTGAACCGACACACTGATGGCATCCTTTTATAAACTGGCTGAGACCCAAAACACACCTGCATCAAGTGAAGCCAAAGACGTCTGTGTGCTGAAAGGCCCCTGAGCGTCTGTGGCAGCCATAATGAAGACATCCACATCCGTTTTGAATGAACTCGAGTCTCTGTAACTGACGCCTTTGGCAGTCAGCCAGACGGAGCCTGCAGGTCAAGGCACTGCAGGGGTGGAGAGTGGAGGGACACACAGAGATGAATATCCTGCCAGACATGTGTGCACTAATAAGCTGTTTGAACTGGCCTCCTCTGTAAAATACACTTCTATAGAAACAGAGTATGCAAACTATTCATCAGTGACTCTCTGAGGATTTTAATAGTTTTCATATGATAAAAATAGCATCAGAGGAGTTAATGTTCTGCTTAAGTTTAGTCACGAAAGTAAGAAAGGGCAAGTTATTGGTGCCCAAATGGTTTTAGAAAACCAAACTGCCTGATCATTTCCACCAAAGATAGTTGGTTTTTTTGTGTGGAATTTTACAGTTACTGCGGCATTTCAAGAACTGAGAAAAAAGGGTGTAGCTGTATTTGGATTTTAATTTGACAGACGTTATTCGATGCTGGCCTAATGTGCAGTAACTCACTACATGTTGCAAACAAATAGCCTGTATACCGCGCAGATCCACATGTTTTGTACATGATGCCCTGCATAATCCTGTTATTGATACATCATCTGTACCACCAGTACTACCAGCTGACATTCAGTCACATCCAGTGTGGTCCATAAAGCGTGTGATGTATCACTATTCCTAATATTCCTAATACAGCAGCTGCTGATTGTCATGTAGTTGAAGGAGACTTGTTAATTATGGTGACGCTGACATCCTAAAATATAAAATGACCACGCTATATTAAAGAGTTAGATTGCTTTACTCAGCCAAACCAAAACAATGACACGGGCTACAGCAACTAAACAACGAGTCCAAACACAGCTAAAAATACCCTTTTCCAAAGAGTCATGCATTTGGCTGCACCAATTCAGTAAACATATGACAAGATAGTAAACACATCTGCAATCCAGCAAACAACAGGACACCGCCATCTTTCTGTACGGTCAGTGCAGTCGCATACATGTACACTTAAAGGCATTGCATTAGCAGTTAGCACAATATGTATCACCCCTGTGGAGGACACAAGGTACAAACGATACTGGGAAGCTTTTCCAGTATCTTACGGTCCTATATTGCATTTTTATGAGGCACTTTTCTGTATGAATCAAGTTATATTCCAGCATGGCTCCAAGAGGAGGAAGAGGAGGAAGACATAGATCATTGATCACTGTGAGACAGGTGTCCCGGAGCTCCACGTTTCGACATTTTGAAGAAAGCCAGAGCCAGGATTTACTGAGACAGTGCTTTATGGCATTTCTTGATCCTCTTGTTTGTGTCCATGTGTGTGAAGAGAGTAGAAGCCTCTCAAAGCTTCTGTGCACAGCTGAGCAAAAAGCAGATCAGATGCATTGTGTTGCTGATTAGTATTTTTTCATTGGGGAATTGTATGAGCAAGATTGATGTCCACAACTGTAGAAAAGCTCTGCACTGAATATTGCCAACATTTCATGTGAACATATTATGAAAGGTTACTTACTTTTCTCTTATGTCAACCTAATTATCTTAACGTTGTAATGTAACCAGTGGAACCACAAACAACAATTTGTTCATTTTTGAGTTAAAACATTTGATTTATCATGAAATTTCCACAACACAGCAGAAATAATTTTAGACATCCTTTCGGAAACAAATCTATCTCGCTTTATATCTTGTGTCATTTAGAACAAAGGAAAAACGCTGGTAGTTTTACATCTATTAGACCACATGTGTTTTAAAAAACAATGCACAGCAGGCTGCATGAAACAATCAAATGAGAAGCGTGGCCCAACATAACAAAATAAATAAATTAATGATATTGGTGCTGTGAAATGATACTTAGGTTTCAGTCTGGTTGATGGTATCAGGCTGGAATGTGAACTTTTCACCCACCGCAAAACATTTGAAGGACCTTTGAAAACAGATATAGACTCCCATATTGAGTGGGTTGACTTGTTTTGAGAGGAAACAAATCAGGTTGTTTTTATTGGAAGAAAATTGTGTCCGTGATGAATACATTTAAAACAGAAATCATGCAGGCACTGGATAATCAGTCAATACAATTCATGAGCCATCGAAAATATCAGAATAAATTAGGGAATTAATGTCTGTTTCAATGGCATAATTCTGAGCCCCTGTTTATTTAAAAAGAAAAAAACTGTTTTGTAAAAATACTGATGAACTGAATAGAATATCTGTGTTGTAGGCGGAAGTAGACAAGCCTGAATACAACACTGTAATTTATGTAAAGCATTTCACATTTTTAGTGCCTTTGCCAAGAAAACTTTCCAGTAGATCCTCTATGTTGACCAAAAGGTTTTCATTAATGTGTACAAATTTAACAAAATGAGTCCAGTTAACAGACAGTTAGACTCCTTGGGCTGTGCTTGGACCTTAAAAGTCACAATTGTTTAATGTTAGAATAATGCTTATTTCTATCAATTTAATTTATGTTCTAATCAGATTCTGAGCTGAATGCCGCCGAACGGCCACCGCTAAGGTCCAGGAGATATGGAGACATCGACTGTCTCTGCCTTGTATGTCGTTTCTCTTGTTTGTCATATTTGAAGTCCCACACCTTTTCAAAAAAGTATTGCAAAAAATAGTATTTCATGTGACCTTAGCAGATGCTGGCAAGCTTCCAGGCAAAGGAACATGTCTTTTGATACAGTTCCTAAAACTCGTGAACACTTGGGTCTAACAAAGAGTGCGCTGGTCTTTGTGGCAAGCCAGACCACGTAGCTGGAATGTTGTTTATTGGAATTCAACGTCTTCAAGCAAATTCATTCCCAAAACTCCTTTCCCAGCCTACTGTGTCACGACCTTGACTCCAGGGACCCATTCCTAGATTCTCCGCTAAAACATGAACATCAATCATAGTTTAAGCTTTGAAAGAAAGCATCACGGAACGCTGGCTATAGTTGTGGGTTTTCTGACCACAAGACCAACCTCTCCTGGGAACAATTTATCAACTAGAAAGGCAGTAAATCACAGAGGGAGACTCGCCAGGTAAGGCAAAGCTCCAAACCACAACCATGGTTAAAATCATTTTCTAATGTTCCTGGGAAGGTCCCCACCAACACTCACACCACAATGTTACAATAGTAATAAATATCACTTATCAGCCCATATTTTATATTTGGAATCTGCATTTGGCTAAGATTTAATTCTCTGTGGGTAATGGATGTTTTACTGCTGACAACTTAAGATAAGGTTATAAGAGGGATATAACTACCTCTGTAGTCTTTTCATTATTATCCACTCACAGGAAAAGAAACAGAAATCATTCTCTCCTGTGAGACTAAAGCAGACGATTTTTGGACAATGTTTCTTACTCCCTGCTTTAGAGAAAGACAAACATTAAGAGACCCATGGGTCAGAACATATGTCCAATAGCAGTTCACATTCAAACTCTGCACCCATGGCGTCCCCACATATCACCTTTATACTTGGCTTCAGGATGGTGGGATACATCGTCTGTCCGTGCAATCTCTGTTCACTTTGTCATGGAGATCTATCTCTAATTTCATCCCCTGAAACACGCTCCATGCTGAGCTCTGTTCTGTGTCATCTGCAAAATCAGCGATGCACAGCCAGAGAAAATGTGCTTCAGTTGTCCTGCATCTTTTCAAATTATGTCTTTGCTTGCGGACAGTTTGAGCATTTGTTTTATTTGACATGTTATTTCCATGTTGTATTCGAATTGGTGGAATTATAATGAGTTTCTAAAGAAAAAAAAAAACTTGACTTTGAAAAAGTAGTTAAGTGTTCCAAAGAAACGTACAAAGGATAAAATCTGAATTTTTGATTTTAAAGTTGTAAATGTATGAGAAATAAAATCACAAGTTTGAGATTCTTTCTCGTAAATTACAACTTTATATTCTTGTTTTTTCAAAGTCAGTGGTCGTGTGTTCTATGTGTGCTGAAGGTCTTAATGCTTTTATAGAGTCTACTAGCAAACTTTATTGAATTTAGAGAACCAAGCCAACCTGTTTCCAAACTGCAAGGGTCTAAGATATGTTGGAGAAGATCAGATAATAATAGATACTAAATCCAGGATCAGCAGCATAGATTCTCTGGCCAAGGATAGGTTAGATGTCAGACATGACAATGTGGTTTTTGGCAAAAGTGCATTAAAAAGTTCATAAACCTCTTGCGATCTTAGAAACGACTGTCAAATCCATAGTCCATAAATCTTTTTTTGCTGATGTTCTATGAACGTTAACCCTTTCCCTTGTAAGTCACCAGATGAGTTGTGGGAGCGTATATCCCGGGGGATTCTTTCCAGTATGATCTCTGAGAAATGTCATTAGTAAACAACCAAGTAGCCCCAAGGCAATAGCAAATGTTAGCCACAGTAAAACCACTGTGTCAACAAAAAAATTAAACAAAGCAATGAATATTGTAAAGAAGAATGATAAGAAGAAACAATAAAACTTAATAAGATTTGCAATTGGTTTGTAACAAAAACAACATGTTTGTCTCAGTGGTTGAAATTATATATTGTTTCCACTTGCATAAAATACATGAAACTGTCCTAAAAAGGACTCTTTCTCAAACAGACATCTGACTATTGTCTTGCATTGCCTGACTTACCACAGCAAGTGGGTGCTCTGCCATCACAGAACGTGGAGGGTTATTTTGAGTTTTATGTTTTTAGACACAGTGGTAACCGAGATGGATTGCCATGGAATTTGATACAGTCGTTGGTTCTGGTGACTTCTCTATAGTGCTGCCATTTTGGCTTTTGAGTGAAATGTTTTAAAAAGTGTTGGACGGACTGCCATGAAATTTGGTTTGACACTCATTGTCCTCACAGGATGAATATGAGCAATGACGAGTAATAACTTTGGTAATTCGTACATTTTTCATTTAGTACCATCATCAGATTAAAATGTCCAATACTTTGGTTTATAATGAAATATTTGCAAAACTAATAACATTCCCCTCAGTCTCAATTGCACTATGTGTTAACTGCTGTGTGTTAACACTGTCCACAACACTTTAAGTGTATATAATAACAACACCTTTCAAAACCAAATTACAATGTGCTTCACAATGAAAAAATATACGCAAATAAGATACCCAAGAGGTAAAACCAGATGGATGAAAACTGTACATCAGTTGTAGGGTTAAGCCAAACGGTAAAAGCGAGTCTCGAGAAGACATTTAAAAAGAGGAGACTAAATGTGCCTGCCGTAGATCTCCATCTAAGGAGTTCCACAGCTGAGGGGCCCGGACAGCAAAGGCTCGGTCACTTTCAGTAAGCAGTCGTAAGTAAGAACTGTTAGTAAGGCCCTGCCGGATATAGTTGTGTAAGCCAAGCTCTTGTTCATGCAGGAGTTACCATTGATCTCCAACACTGTGGACCAGTCTACAACACACAGGAAGGCTGCAGTAGGAGAAGAAAGCCAGAAAGGCCAAATGTGATGGTTCTTAGTTAAAGTACTGATTTGTACTTGCTTTTATGTTCTCCGGTCCGGGCCCACTAGTATCGTTGTTGAGGAGCATTTTGCATGGCTACTGACCTCCTTATGCGCCATTCAGATCTTTGAACACGTTCCCCATCATGATCATGTACCTGTAGAGCACAAGAGAGACAAAAACACAACAAAAGAGTCCAGTCTGCCAATGGAAGGCTTTAACACAATAGTATGTTTCTCTTTAAGCTCTGGACAATTTCCCTGAGGTGTAGGGAGGTCTGCCACAAGACCTCATTCCTGCAACAGACATCTGGTATATGGCATCAACACCAGGCTGCTGGATCCTCCTTTAGTTTTGTTTCGAGGATATGCTTGACTAAAAACAATCTGTTTTTGCCAAGCTTGCATTGTTTAAACCTGCATCCATCATAATATATCCTGTTGTGATATCATGGAGTCAATGTGTTTTCTGTATTTTATTTTCATTACTAGGCTTGTGTGGAAACCAGATCTACCTCCCTCATTTGATATTATGCGTGCAACATACATGCTTTTTAAATTAATTTCTATCATCTCAACATATGTAAAAACACAAAATCGTTTTAGGTCTCCCAGTTCTAATTCTGAGAGTTTAGCAGTTGTACAACATGGAGGAAAGATCGGTTATATACAGTTGCATTCTTTCATGCTGTTTGGCGATGCATTAGCAGCTTAACTTCTGAACATGACAGCCCAATAGACTCATAATGTATAAAGTGTGGGTCCATGTTCAGTTCAGCACGGCCTCAACAACATGTGGGAGTGACTGACAAATGAACTTGGTATTATTTCTGCCATAAAGCAATAGAATAGAGTATCATCTTGGGACCATCTTAAGAAAATGTAGGGTTATGATTTATTTTTCACAGTACTTCTGACCCGTTGATATTTGGATTCAGTCCAGAACATTTAAAGGTAGACTTTGTTATAGTTATGGGATTCATTTCCATAAATTGCCAAGCTGACTAATATCCCTGCAGAAGCCATATTATGTATTTGCAACCCATCTTATGATTATGCTACACAGTTAGACCCTCACCTACTTAGTGTCTTTGTGTCTTTTGTTTTCGGTTAATCACAATATGACGGTGACCAAACCGCAAGAGCTGCATACAAACATCAATACTCATGTTATATTTCTATTTATAACATATGATGATTTAAGTTGAATAAATTACAAGGAATATCATAAATTCATCACAATAAAGCCCCAGGAATCTTTGCTGATGACGAGTCTCTCTGAATTGAGATCAATCACAAGACAGAAAGTACATATTTACCCTCTTTACACCTGGCATTAAAAACGTTTTGGGTGATTGGATCGGATCGTGTTTGACCACATGAAAGTACTGGTGTAAATGTGCTATGACAGATGTGATCTGATCGCCAACACACGTCCAGAGGTGGTCATGACGCACTGTGACCACATTGAGCACAGGTGTACATGCGGTTGCATTTTCAGTCCACGCACCTTTTTAAAGACTTTAGTTTTGGAATCCTGCTCGCTATTTGAGCCTTTTTTTAAAAGGCTGTTTTAAATAAGCAGTAAAAAGAACCAGTATTACACTGAATTAAATACTCAATATATTGGCCCTTGGTGAATTACTTTTAACAAATGTGCAAATGGATGACCAAGTATCTCTTGAGCCTCTGCGAAAACATCACATCAAATTACATAAAGCAAATATTACCTTAAAAAAGCACAAACTGACTGTTGAACAGTTTATTAAATGAGTTGTGCAGTGAGGAAAATAAAAGAGGGGCTATCATTATGATATGTTGTTTTTTTCTTCTTAGTTTTTCATTAACTATAAATATATTGATGCCTCTGAGGAGTAATGTGTGTTTAGTTCTTCCCTGTAAAGGTTTAATAATTACAGTGGAAATAATTACAGTTGCAAGCACAAACTCGCAACTGTAAGGACAGAGGAATTCAGTTTCCTTTCAGTTCAGTTATGATAATACTTTGTTAGGCAAAGAAAGGACTTGACCATTACCAACCTGGGAGGGGTTCCTTTCTTTTTCTTTGATCTTTAACCAGCAGCGTTGTGCTGCAGGGATGGACGTGTCGGTCAGTCGGTTCATCACTTTGGACCAGTGAATGAGTCCAAAAAATATATTTTCCAAAAACTGTTGGATGGCCCGGTACAAACTGTTGTTCACACATTCATGGTTCCCAGATGATGAATCCTAATTATCTAAATGATCCCCTGACTTTTCCTCTAGCGCCACATTGAGGTTTACATTTGGTTTACACATTGATGTTCCCCTCAGGATGCCACCATCGAGTAAAAATTCCCAATTCCCAATTTTAGTTCATGACTAAATACATATTAGCTATGTCACCATGGTAACAGGATGAACTTAAAAGGTCAACATGGTAAACACTCCTCAACATCAGCATGCTAGCATGTCTCATTGTGAGCATATTAGCTTGCTGACGTTAGCATTTAGCTCAAATCACCAGGTGGCTGACTGTAGACAGTTAGTCTTAAATAGAAAGGATCTGTTCAAGCTGCTTAATGTCCCGAGGAACGCTGAGAGACTCTCTACATTTCATCACTCAAGCTCTCCCAGGAAGTAAATCACCACGACGCGATATTTATAGGAAATACATGATATAATAATAATTTAAGAGATGTACAATTCAAACTCAGATTTTGTTGTTGTTGTGATGAATTGACATTTTAATCTTGTCTATGCATTTTGTTTTAATGCATTGTTCCTGACTTTGGTTGTCTAGGATGTGAATAGTTCAATTCTGTATTTAAAAAACGTGTCACACTGGTATTCAGCGCATGAAATAGTCTTCTTGTAAATCTTGTCTACACCTTCGTCGCTGTCTCCTATTTCAAATCTGCCCCTAGCCATGTCACAGTTGTTGGTCCCCCTTCAGTTCAATAGAAACCTGAGGGAGGAAAACACATTATTCATGATCATTGTAATATCAATCATTACTCGTGCTGATCGTTGAGCTTCACAGCTGGAGGCTGATGATCTGTGGATAGTTTGATGAATCAGACTCGCAGGATTAAATACTCACAGAGACTGGAGCACCAGTAAACAGTGGTGCACCTGAAAATGATCTATCAAGTCTGGTGTCTGGTTTGCACTCTCCCCCAGAAGTCATTGCACATTTGCAACTGGAGAAAAAGGATATTTTCAAACGATTGTCATATCTTAATACTTTTGGCACCCCGTGGTATGGTAGACCGTATACGGAGAGGTTGAGAGCTTAGCTTTTTCACATTGATTTCATTTTTAAAGTAAACTGATGCTTGAGAAAAAAAAATAGCACTAAATGAAGAAGGAGATTGGAAACACGATGACGCTTGCCATACGCTTTGGCAGAACATGAGAGACCGCTGCAGGGACATTTTCTATTTATCCCCTACCAGGATTAATTACTTCACTTTCGCTGCTTTTCTGATATGCATTCCAGTTCACCCGATACTGCCATTACGAAGCCAACAGGAGAGATCAGCTCTGCTGTTTTTTTTATATTGTTCGGCTGGAAAAGGATGTCCCGTTTCTTTCTTTGTTTACTTTATTGTGTAGTTTTCACTGGGTTCTGGCCAGAACATCTGCATGTCATGTTGACCTGAACATGTTGGCCTGAATATCCAGTTTGAGTCACTATGTTAAAAAGAAACGTAAATTAATTACTCTTTTTTGAAATATCTGAAGTGAACAAAACCTTGTGTTTCTGTTAAAAACTGTATGGCAATGCATCGATCTGCATACGATTTCAGTAAGCAGAACATGACTGCATCTGCACTAATTGACATGAGTATATTATCCATTCGACAGAATATTACTTTTTTTCAGACATGTTTTAGGTTGGTTTGCCCACATCAGGTTTGGATTAGTGGTATCCTGGCCTTGATTACTCTTGTTCATAAATCATGATTTATGATTAGAGCTCTCAACTGCTCATTTAGAGATTAGAGACCTTAAATATTGTCATGAACTTTAATAATGTTGCATTGTGTGTTGTACATTGTAGTCCACATTTTGATTGAGACAGAGGTATAGTTGAATAAAATGGCTTTTCTCCTCCTAAAGACTCAGTTTTATAGATTTATAGCATCATGACTTCATTCTCTCACTTCTCCCTTCAAGACGCTGAGCCAATGAGAAATTAACTCGGTCTTTGGGGACCGGCGGGGCCGGATTGATGTGGCCGAAATCCAAACACATACGCATACACATATGCAGCCAGCAGGACTTTACTTCTCTTCTGGGCCAAGGTTAAAGGCATAACGTGACGTTTTGAAATTCAGCAGATTATTTGTCTCCGCCAGGAACTTGTCACATTATAGGAAAAACGTGCCATTTTGTTTCCCTAAAGTGGCTCGCTAGCATCATTAGCATTCCCTGTTGAAACCAGGAGGCACGGCCAGCCAGAAACCCAAGGAAGGAGAGAGTTTCCTACATTGTTGCAGATTAAACCTTAACTCGAATCCGTTATGCACATGCAATACTTTCATTCTGCTGATGAAATACAGATTGCATTTATTGTGCCAAAGGGTAACTCTCCGTCATTTTCTGGCCAGTCACCACTGGACTTTTCATAAGCATGTTATAGGCATGTCAAGCTTGCTCTGAGTTTGGCTTAAACAAAGGACCCAAAGCAGCCAGACCACCCAAAATACTCATGAGTAAGAATATGAGCGGCCAAAGCAGCCAGCCTGCGTCCTGCTTTTCCAGTATTCTATACACACTGACTTTGATCACAGCATCATGATTGATGCCATATTTTTCATTCGCCTAGGTTTGTCTTTGTGATCCAAATTATAGTGTGAAGAATAAATGTCAGAACTCTAAAACAAGCCCCCCACTATTGGGTACTTACCATATCCCCTTTCATAAAGATACACATGGTTCGACTTAATCTCTCTCTGTATTCTGGGACCTTAAAAACTTCTTGATTAGAGTAAATGGAATATGAAACCCCAGATTTAGGCCCGATGGTGTGTCCCTAGATGAGCAACTCAAATGAAACATTACATTATTTATCATACAGCTGCACTGGAGCAATGATCAGCTGGCTGCTTTACAGGACTTCAACATCAGTATATGCACCGATGCATACAAACCACTCTTGATCTGTAGTTTTTGCTTGTCTGAATATCAACAACATTGCACTCAAACACTAAAATATACATTCCACCCTTGGCTTGAGCAGATACAACTAAACTGAACTCATCTATCATCAAACACACACCTTGAAGCGCAACTCCACTTTCACTGTAACAAAAAAAAAAGAAAAAAGAAACCATAAATGGTCATGTTCCAGTGTCGAGAACTTATGATGGGAGTTGCAACATAAATTCAAACACTGACAAATATGAAGGGATCCAAAAACAGAAGGGCTTCCCTCTAAAATAGTGGTTACCAACCTGGGGGTTGCAACCCCTGAGATGATTAACAGGACAGGAACCAGAAATGATGTATTTCAGACTTTTCTATAATCTTTGCACCCTTTCTAGTGAATGACTAGATTGCTGAACCACTCCAGACCTCTAAAAAATAACATATTTGACTAATGCAACCACTGACAAGGGTCAGCCATTGTTTTGCTTTAAGGGTTCACAAGATGTTGGGAAAAGCTGTTCGAAAGAATGTCAGTGATTTAGGACTCCACAGGAACAGAGATTATTACACCAACTTTCCAACTAAAATAAAAGCCTTTGCACACAACAGTGTCCTTTTTAACGCTTATTGATTTCGCCAGCTGAATGACGTACCACCTTTAAACTTGTGAGAACATCTCTGGTAAATGTAAGATTTTAAAGTGGTGCTTTTGCATGGTTCTTTGAGGAGAAACTCTGTTTAACAGGTTATGGATTTAATCGATTAGTTGACAAAATCATATGAGAGTTAGTCTACTAAGAATTATTTTCAGTCAATGACAGCCCTACGAAGCACACATCTTAAGTTCACATCTCGTCTGAAGTTGAAACTTTCGGGGGTGCCATTGTTGGCTTGTTACTGATACTGTTGGTGATTATATAAAACGCCAGTCACCAGCTCTTTTTTCATAATGCCAGGCTTAACATCAAAGGGAACAGGTCCATTCTCTCCAATTGCAAACAGGTTAAAAAGCTGTTATTTTCTGCAGTGTCTGGTGTCTGTACTCGCACCGGCCTAATCTCATGAACATCACGAATAAAGGCTAACATTTCTGCATTGTTTAGCTATCAAAGCTTTGCGTTCAGACACCAATTGCTTGAGTTCAGAACGTGGTCATTACGTGTCTTAATTCAATTAAATTCAGTTTATTTTATATAGCCCGAATCACAAATTTGCCTCTGAGGGCTTTACAATCTGTACACATACGACATGTTTGTCCTTGGACCTCACATCGGATCAGAAAAAAAACCTTTCACAGGGAAAAAAAGGAAGAAACCTTCAGTAGAGCAACAGAGGAGGATCTCTCTCCCCGGATGGACAGAAGCAATAGATGTCATGTGTACAGAATGAACAACGTTTACAGAGTTACAACACATGCAATAAATATGACAAACAGCTGAGCTTACATGCTCTGAGATTTAGTCAATATTAAGCTCTGGCCAAAGGAATGTTCTCATTAACCGTGTCCTCACAAAGACATGCAGCACAAACAATCTCACTCTAATGTCAGGGCTTTATCTCTTGAGATATCCTGAATACTCACTGCAGCTGACGGTTTTCTGTCCTTTCTTAGGATTGTTTTTCTTAAAGAAACTATTATAAACCAAACATTCAGATTGAAGCCAAAAATGTTCACACTACTTTTAGAAGACTTTCTAATTTATGTTACCAAACTTTTGTCCCATTCATCCTCAAGCCAGGTCAAAGGCGAGTGTCTCAGTGACAGGTGACTAAACCATCCGTTAGGCTTGGAGCTGATACAATGTGTTGCAATCACATTCTGTGAGCAGAGCCGACTGGTGTAGTTTTGTATCAACAGACGTTTCAGAAAGCTTTCCTGCAAAGTGTCCATATGACTAGTGTATCCATGTTGACATGAAACGGTTAGCGTTAAGCATCAAACAAGTGGATCCCAGAAAAACACATCTAACCAAAGGATGGGAAAGGTGATACCACTTGTGTGCATGTACACTAAAGATGAAGCTACTTGCAGCAGCCAGCTAACTTCTAGTTTGTTTGATTGGACAACAAGTGTAAAAACTACAAATGGCCATAATGTGTCAGACTATTTCTTAGTTGGGACCAGTTGCCCGGAAACCAACGGAAACTCACAAACAGTTGACTCACAAGTCAGCCTCTAAACGCTTTAAACAAGGGACAAAATACAATCTCCCTAATTTTGTTGTTGGAACTGGGTGGAAAGAATTAGAGTGTAAAAAGCACTTTATATTGGGACATTTTCACATTGACCAATAACATGCGCTAACCTCTTGTGTCACCTCCGTACATCCCCAATGCATTAATAACCTTTGCACAGAGCCATTGGCTAGCTGTTTCTGTTTCCTCTCTTTGTGCTAAGCTCAGTTATCCGACGGTAGCTTCGTATTAGTTTATGTGGTGGAAATGAATGTTCCGTTACCTTGTGACAAATCAAAAGTACCTTAAGCACGGTGGTCTTATAACACTTTATTACCAGAACATGAGCCCTAGTATAGACAAGACCTGAAACATTCAGCTGACTGGAACAGGAATCTCTAAAGCCTCCAAGTGAGGTTGTCAGAAATTACTGCTCCCGTTCAGCTCCAAGATCTCCGTCCTTTATATGTTTACAAAAGCTTAGTAAACAAATAACTGTGTTTGATCTAGTGAGCAACATAATGATGACAAGACAGTTTCTCTTTATCTCAACCGCCCCGGGCCTCTATAATCGATAATATTTGGCCTGTGTCCACTAAAATGAACCCAGGACACGTCGGTAATCATTGATGTCCCAAAGCTGCCTTTAAGAAGTTGCATAAGCTACAGTCACTGGAGGACAAGTTAGGGTTTTTGCCTTGACAGTGTACACACAAGAATCCTCTCAACTTTCCCTCTAAGTTGCATATTTTGGTAGATACTCAGATTTTTACGACAACAGAGGACTAAATTATTTTGTGCTCAGACAATTGCTTCTGACTTGATGATAATGTTTGGTGGTCAACAAAGGCCACACAACAGACGTTGTGATGTTAAAAAAGAAAGTGGCATGCAGTTCAACTCAGTCACACTAAGATGAATCATTAGAATAATTTTCCCTATGAACAGAGGTCAGCTGTGGATCTATCATCACTATTGTTTGCAGATAGATCCCGTTCCTGCTGCAGTCAGCATACCTCATCAGAGATGTGCATTAATTAGGCTGCTCATTGGGCCTTTCCATGTACCCATTCAGAATGACATGTACTCTGTACAAAGCACTTCTTTGAGAGTGGGTATCTTTAAAATGGTCTGTGGTGTGCAGTCCATCTGACTCAGCAATAGCTGCAAAAACAAAAAATGTGTTGCTGATCAGACAGAAGACGCCACATAGAACATTTGTCACTGTGCTTCTCATCCTAATTACTTACAGAACCTCTAAGGTCTCAACCAGTTTAAAATGGTTTCAGTAATTAGACCTAAGCCTTTCCTTTGGGGAACTATTAAAGGGACCACAAGAATGTGGAGTTAAGGGTAATTTCTTTAAAAACAGGAAATGCAATGATGTGCTGACCCGGCTAGTCAGGGTCTTGGCTCAATGTCAAGCCTTTGCAGCAGTGGTAAAAGAAGCTGGACTTATAATTTGCAGACATAGAATATAGTTTGTCATCTCATTCAATGGTGAGTAGTTATGTCTGACATCCTGATTCCTCCAGTCCAAGACACCAATTTGCTCCTGAAGGCGGATGAGTCCTGATGGAGTCTTGTGTCACCCTGTGTGGTAGCCTGCCATCAGTGTTGGAAGACAACCTTCCTTCTCGGAAGACAAGTCAATTTACAATGTACAATGGTGCAGGTGTTGGTGGTTCAGTGTTTTCCAATTCCAATTAATGAAACCATTTGGTAGTTTTAACGACCCGATGGGTGCTTAAAAAAGGCCAGTATGGTCAGAAACTTTATTGTTCTTTTCTCTTTCAATTATGTTATTCAAACCTTTTATTCTCCCATTTTAAACAATGCAGTGCCCGTTCCAAACATGCCTGTACAGAAGGGGCCGAGTGCTTGGCCTGTGATAGCAATCGCTCATACAGACAACTTTACACTCAACAATGTGCTTCCTTGTGGTCCTTAGCAATACAAGTCATCGAAGTGGTTCCTCAAAAAAACACTGGTGAAATACACTCTTTCACAATAAATATTAACACCAACATTGATGTGTTTTATCACATTACAGTCAGACAATTTAGTTTATATCTTAGAAAATACATTTAAGTGTGCAGTTACTCTTTAAGTTCAATGTTTGGTGAGGCCAAACATTCTTTTTGATAAAAAGTAAGAACACAGGCAATAGGCAAGGAGGGGAACAAATACATATTTCCTTTGGCTCTCCTCCAGGGCGTCCTCTATCTGCTCTATAGGTCAGAATATTCAGCCTTTTTGACATATCACTTCCTTCTTAAAAAGTGACACAAGACCTCCCATGCTAGACTCTGACCTTTTTCTCAAAGTCCTCAGACATGCATAAGTCATCATGCCAGAATTGCACAATTCAATATGTTCCCCCTTCTCACACACAGCTGCATTCTTGGACTGGTCCTAGACACAGACAGGGAGAATGAGTCCACGTCAACCGGTGGAAAATGTCAGTAGTTGCATGTCTAAAATGTTG
Source organism: Cyclopterus lumpus (assembly GCF_009769545.1). Classification (NCBI taxonomy): domain Eukaryota; kingdom Metazoa; phylum Chordata; class Actinopteri; order Perciformes; family Cyclopteridae; genus Cyclopterus; species Cyclopterus lumpus. The sequence continues at coordinate 14,547,662 of NC_046979.1, forward strand.
ACCGTGAGACGAATGCACGGCAAAGTAGAGTTAATAGGCTACGGTGAACTGCTAAAAGGCATGCTGGCCACCCATCTCACCTCCACGCTTATACAATGGCGGAACATGTGAGAGTCGGTGATTAGTTTGGATATTTCACAGAGAGAAAGCATATGTCCTGGCACATGTGTCATCGCCCACACCTCATCTGCTTCTTCTCTTTCTTCTCTTTAATTTTAATGCTGACCCTTGCTGCAAGTTTGCTCAGCAAGTGTTCTGTATTTGTCCTCTTTCTAGCAGTATTACATATTTTTGGCAAAAACTATGCATTACTTTAACTGAAAAAGGGCTTTTAGTGCATTTGGCCTTCCCTCAAACTTTCGTGAGTAGCTTTTTGATAAATGTAGCTTCCTTTGACTAAGAAGGCTCAGAAATCCTTGATTTTTAAGGACTTTTCAAATGGAAGAGCATACTCTCACAAAGGTATGTGAAAAAGACTTTGATACATGTCCCTCAGCAGTCATATGAAGGTTATCTAGAAGTGCTAAGTTAAGGACAACTGGACCCTTTTTAAGTGTTGTGCCTTCTGGCATTTTGTTCACCTTTGTGAACAATCTCATTCAATAAAAGGTCAATTAAGAGGAAAATAAAGCTTTCTGTGCTAATGAGCTTGGTCACTTAGCAGGCTTGATAGCTCGTTGGCATAGCTTGGTTGCTAAGTTCACATAGTTAATTTAAAATACGTTTTTGTCCCATAGACTATGTGTATGCCTCATAACTGTGTGTAAACTGTTTAGTGGACAGAGGTTATAGACTACTCCAGCAGAGGAGATTAAAATAAAAGTAAACTAGTGTGCTACGATGCCTCCTTCCATTTTGGACTCTCTGGCTCGCCGTCTTTTCAAAAGGTGCGAATGAACAGCTCAAACCATGCATGCATTTAGGTAAACATTTGTGACTAGGCCTTAATAGTAACAATGAATAATTGCAGAACAGGGAAAATTAAATACAGTATGAGTTGTAATTATACATGAATGGCTTTATTTTGGAATAAATACACTGATGTCAAAGACAATTACAAATGCCTGTTTAAAAAAGTATTTAAAAAGTATTTACATTTTTTTTCTTCACAGAGCTGAATAAATATATACATAGTATACAATACAGCCCATGTTGGTCATAGTTTTCTTTTGCTGTACAAAGTGCAAAAGCTGATACAAAATTAAAATGATAATCCAACGAATGCATGATCCATCCGACAGTTGGATGCTGGACTGGACAATGTAGCCCCGTTAAGAAACAAAACAAGAATATAATGGATTACAGGATTTCAGCAAGTTTGTAGAAAGAACAACTTGGCTCTGGCTTTGGGGCCACAAACAAGGCGATCCAGGAAAACACCAATTATATACAGCAAAACGGAGGGTGTGCCAGTTTTTTTTTATCGTTTCATTGATAATAAATTACAGTGGTAACTGTGCCAGACAGGCGTGACTCGACATGGCTGAACACTATGAACTGAGAAGACAATTGTTGCGGTCGACTGATAAAGGAAATGAAGGAAGCAACCAGACATGCTGAACACAGCAGGCGGGAATTTAATGCAGAATGTGTGGACATTATTGAGATTATTGAGATAAGGGCTATATTATATCCCTTATCTCAGATAAGCAGTGTTATGTTGGGTTCAGCTTGATGAGCTTTGTTTAGTCAGATCTTTAAAACCACCAAAGTGACTTCTAGTTTAAACTGTTTTCATGACTGCTGCTCATTGAGGTCTGCAGAAAAAGTTTGCAGCCTCCTAGTTTTGGAGGAGCAATGTGGGCTTGGTCGTTATTGTTTGTTTTTGTCAAAGTATCAGGAGTAAAACATGTTCAAATATGCAGTGGTACAGATATCTATTCAATCTTGAAGATCACACACAATGTTATCATGTGAGAGTTACATATTTGTCCAGTAGTAAGAAGTTATGGATGTCAAACCTGGTATATTGAAGTCATTTTTTGGAAAACCTAAAGGCTTCACTGATCTATTTGCAAGACTCAACTAAATCTTTGAAACCTGAACAGTTCAAATATGATGTAAAATGGGGTTCTGACTCATAAGATAAACTAGATTGATTGTTTCCAAATGGGAATTCTGTATCTGCTGACAGTACCAAGGATTCCATTACATTTTATGTGACACTTCTATCAGTGTTTTGTCATCAGAGTAGACCTGGACAATGTCTTTTGAAGTCAGAGTGATGGCAGTGAAAAATATCTTGCAGCATTCATCCTGCGGCTTTCATTCTCCTTCCAATATTATTGGTTTCCCATGAGGCAGGTGGAAAGATTTGCACCCGACCGACACAGTGTGTGTGATACTTGCAGGTGGATTCAATTCAGTCCTTTTAAAACATTTTTGTAGTTTATAGGTTTTAGTCACTAGCAAGGCATTAGGTTACAGAAGTCCAGCTCCTGTGGTTTGCGTAAGCCAGTGCAGTGGTCCCTTGGGAGCAGATGCCCAGTTTGGGTTTGGCAGTGCAAAGGTCGTCTCTTGAATCCCTTCCCACAGGTTCTGGAGCAAGGTGACCACTGCCCAATATGCCACTCCGGACAGGGGTCTCCACAAACCCTGGTGGCTGAGGGTCTTTGGGAAGGATCACAGTCCAACCCTGGCTTCCCATCCAGTCTCAGACACTGCACCATCCTCCTCTGGATCCCACTGCCGCAGGTCACTGAGCACCGATCCCAACCTGTGGATATCCATTTCCCAAGAGCAGGATCCTCTTTGCTATAAGACTTCTTCAGGGTGTCTCCCCCATTCTCCTTGACACTATCCTCAGCCAGAACACTATTATGGGAGTTTACACCCCCCACCTTCTTTAGAGTCTTGTCCTCCTTAATCTGACGGGCGAGGTAGAAGGAGTAGCGAATGCGAGGCGGCGTCAACTGGCCTGCACACAGCACCTCCACAGTCAGGGATTCTCCCAAGGGCTTCACAGCCTGCAGGGTCTCGGCGAGGCCGGCTGTGCCGCTGTAGCGCAGGAGACTTTTCTTTATAATGATGTCCCTCTCTCCAGCTGACACTACGTAGTTCCCATTGAGCAGGTAGTGGCCCTCGCTGTTTTTAACCGCCAAATAGTTGTCATCACTCCTCATTCCCTTGTAGCCTCGCTGACGGATGTCTATGTTGGCTGCGCCCACTGGTAACATGACCACAAAGTTGTAGCCGTGCCTGCACGCCAAAACATTTAGCAGTCAGTGAAAACTCAAAAATAGTGACGTTGATAATGCTATCATGTTTCAATAAGGGGGGGGAATAAGAATGATGTGAGCAATATCCCATGACAATGTGGATTTTACTCACTCAGGCTTTGTGAAGAGTCCCGACACCTTTTTGCAGCCCTTGCTATCACCTCCGCAGATTCCACACTTATCAAACTTCTTGGTGGAGCCGATTTTTCCATCACAGCCAGCCTTAATGCACTTCCCTTGGACACACACTCCTGTGGAGTCAGGGGAGCATGGAGTCCCATCCACAACCTTGTTTGTACAAAGACACTACAAGGTTAGCTTTTCACATACAGTCCCTTGTGAGTTTACTTTGCTTTATGTCTTTATTCCAGGTTGTTAAAACATAAAAACAGTTCTCTATATACTGTCTTGTTTTCTAAATGAGGCAAATAAGATAATTAAGCTCACTTGATGCAGTTGAGAGTTTCCTCACTGACATTTTTTCATCCTAATTTATATCCAACACCATAAGAACGCAACACCCACTCACATTTTACACTTAACTGTCCACAGAAAGTACTGTACACTCATTCGTGGTTCAAAGTCACGACTAGATGGTTAAAACATCCAGCTGCTCTGTGATTCAGAGCTACGTGTCCCCTGAGCACTCGTATCTGCTCTTCCTGAGCTGGTATGATGGTACGAAGTGTGAACTCTGACTCACTGCTGCAAAAGCTCACTCTACACCCTGCTATCTGAAAGAATTAAACTGTCCTCCTCGTCTCCTCTCCTCCTCTCCTTCTTTCACTCTTTGCACTTTTACCAGAGGCAGCTGGCAGACGTTTATTCCCGCCTCCAAACTCACACACGGCTTCATATCTCAAAATCTTAATTTATCCAGACTTTTGTCCAACCACCAATTAACTTATCTTTACATTAGTTCAGACAGAGCAGAACATACACTTGCTGTGTTGTTGTTTACCTTGGGTGCCAGGACATAGAAGTAGCCCGTGCCGTTAGCTCTGCAGATGAGTTTACACCTGTCATCAGTGGACACGCCAGAGTACTTGGGTACCCACACCACAGAGGGGTCGATCCGGTTACTATTAAAGCTGCGGCCACTGGTTGCACACTGCTCCTCGCGATAATTCTTACCTATACAGAGGGGAGGATACGAGATGAGAGGGGCAGCACTGGGACAAATGCCATTGGACATAGTTGCTAAGAGCTTGTACCTGTGTCAGCGCAGCGGTTTAGGTTGCAGGAGCGGAATTTGACCCTCACCCCTTGGCAGTATTTACCCCCATTTGACGGAACTGGGTTGATACACTCTCTTTTAGAAAGTTGGACGCCGCCTCCACATGTGCGTGAGCAGGAACCGAATGGGCCCCACCTCCCCCAACGACCGTCCACCTGGAAATACACAAACAGACCAGGGGCTTATTGCAGAACAGGTAAAGGCCGTCCTTAATCACACCCCAGTCAAGATGTACATCTATCTCAAGAACCTTTTGTGAGCCTTACCTTCACATTTCGGATCTGTTTGTGCGAACAGACCCCCTGGTGGCAGACCTGATTGTCCCCACAGTGTGTGCCATCTGCCCAGGGGAAGTGACGAGTCATACACACCAAATGGCCGTTGGACTTTCCTGTGCACCACAGACGGCCACATGGTGGCTGCATAAAGGGACAGGGCTTGGAGCCCTCTCCGAACGCAAGCTCACACTGACGGTTGAGGATGTAGGATGTTCCCGGCAGCACTTCAGGGAGGAACAACGGTTTCTGAGGCTGGTCGAGCAAACATTCCCCTAGAAGAGGGAGACTCGGTGAGCAACACACTAAAGCAACTGCTATCTCTGGTTTCATTGCCTGTCCAACTTTGAGCACTTAACACCCATTTATTAAAATAAGTGCCAACATTTCACCAACATATTATTAAAAAATTATGAAAAACAGTGCATTTCGTCATCAATATTTCCACAGTACCCTTTTCATTAACTGTGTGTGTGTGTGTGTGTGTGTGTGTGTGTGTGTGTGTGTGTGTTGTGGGTGGTATTGTGGGTTGGAAGCAGTAAACAGGCATTGCCCTTGTGATTTGGGCTCTATGAAGTGAAACTACAGCCTGATGCCGTGTATGCCACATACCACACACACACATGCATGAGCGCCCCACAAGCAGCCCCCCCCCCCGCCCCCCCCACCCACCCGCCCACCCTAAAAAAACCACAAGGTCTTCCTCTCATGTTTAATCCCACCCAGGGATAAAGTTATACTAGAATAATCTTTAGATATGAGTTTAAAATCTTAACTTTTAACCAAAATGACATGAGGCAGGCAAGCAGTTCAAAGGTCAAAGGACTCCATTTACAGCAAATGGCAAACAGAAATCTTTCCAGGAACAGGCTAATAATAGGAAGAGTTTGACGAGCAGGTGCTTGGAAACGTGAAACATCAACGTCACTGGTTAAGAAGGTTTCCAGGATAAGGGTTTTCATCACACAGCTTCTCACCCTTATGGGGAATTTACACATCCAAAACAAGCATTTGCACTGGGGAAAAACAGTTCACTCGCTTTGCACTGTTCATTATGCCATTTGTGTAGCGGTGAATTCATAACAGATTACAAGGCAGTGAGTGAATGAGCTGTAACTGGTGGCAAATGAGTTTACTCCCATTTAACTGCAAATTTGGCATAAGAAACACACTGATTGACTGATAGATCATAACAAGTCACTCTACACTGAACAAGCTGAAACTCACCTCTTCCTTCCTCCTCTCTCTCCAAAGAGCAATCATCGAAAACAATAGCTGGTGTGTGTGTGTGTGTGTGTGTGTGTGTGTGTGTGTGTTGCGGAGAATTGAACAGGTTACAGGTTGTTTTTTTTCTTCTCTCCGCTGCTTTTTGAAGTCTAGATTTATGAGAGATGGTCAGAAAAAACCAAGTTACGAGATTGTTAGATAGAAATTACTCCCTGTCAAGTGAAAAATGTGTTTTGCTCCGGACCAGTTTGTGTTCTTTTGTTCTCAGATCATTTCTGAACACAGAGAGAGGCAAACAATTTAAAATGCATCTTTTTGGAGTAAACCTGCATGGGAAACCCCTAGGCAGATACACCGACTTGTCCAAACCACTGTGGCAACTCTCCCCAGAACAAGCTCTCTAATTTGTGACAGATGTCGGGGCAGTTTTAAAATAAACGTTTAGCATTACTCCGAGGCTAAGTCCTGTGGTCTGGCCCGCTTGGCAAACATTCTGCATCCAACCGAATGAATTTTTCTCTCGCTTTGCTTGTCTTTTTTTTTAGCACGTTTAGGGTTAGATGTCATATTTAAAGCAAGACTGACGCTTAAATTAAATCATGCTCTCGCTTGCATTTACCTCAAACTAAATCAAGAGTTTTTTTAACCCAGGAAAATTAAGTAAAACTCAGTAAATGTCACAAAGAGAGCCTGTTCCTCTTCAACAACTGCAACATGATTGATCCATGGACAGAACCGTAAGCAAAAAAAGGTCTGATTGTATGAATAATACAATGAATATGTGTGATCCTAATGTGATCAACACCTAACTACATGTTTGTTAAGCACTGTTGGTGGCCCTTAGATGAGTGCTTCATCAATTTAGCATTGCTCTCCTATGACATTGTTGAATTGATGGTAGAAAGTTTAAAAGACAAAGTATCAGAAGTGATGCCTCTAAACCCAAGGAAATGTTATCAAAATCTGGTGCTGACTTTACCCACAATGCAACTCGACCACTGGTCTCTCATGCTAGTAGAGGCAAATGTAGCCTTGAGCTGCTCGCCTCAAGCAGAGATGAGGAGCAAGCTACAGAGGTCTGATATATGTATAACTCGACGCCCTCTTTATTTTAAAACTTGTAGTCTTCAACCACAACACTGTCACACCATCTTGGGACATCTCCGTCCTCACACAGCGCCCTCTGGAGCCACAAACTGCTATATACACAATGATTTTCACATATGGATTAGTGTTCCCCAAAACATGTTAAAAGACTTTGATGAGTAAAACCTGTGTGGTTACCCTTTATTGATTGTAAGTGTTTATTTGTGTCCGTAATGACTTTGACTTTACACCTCTTCAAACACACTGTGGGGCTGCTGGCAGTCAAGCACAGGGGTCAAAGGGTCGTGGAAGCTCACCATGCCCGCTGTCCAGGAATTCAGTGATGATGGCAGCACTGCAGGGGGACCATGGTCTGGTGCGGTTGATCTGAATGAGAGTGGGAGACATCATGTGGTTGTCCTGTAGTTTCCCAAACACGTCCTCACAGGCCCTCACGTTGTCGTGTGGCATGTTGAATACGTGTCCTGTCGAGAGGCAGCGAGACGTCAGATGTCTTTAATGAATGACACCTATTCTTCATTCTGTAAATTGTCCATATGCACTCACGCTATAAGAAATGTTGCAGCACTAATTTGTATTGAATAATGGATAGTGTGGGCTCACCAAGCTCATGAGCAGTGGTGAAGGCTGAGGGGAGGCCGTCGTCTTCGATCACAGAGCAGCTCCTCTTGGGGTCGCACATGGTGCCAACATCTGCCATGCCAAGAGTGTCACAAGTGGAAGCTCCACACAGGTCCTGGACAAAAAAATATTTTTTTAATTTTTTTTATTCATATGCAAACCAGAGTTAGAGAAAAGGTCAGGCAATCAAGGCACTTATGTAAGGACTTTTTTATTACAATTTGGGTCTAAATGTTTGTGACACTGGCCTTCATTTCTGCATGTTATGATAACATTGTAATCTGATTGAAACATTGGACATGATGTCTGATGAGGTCTGATTATATGATGGTTTCCGTTTCTTGCCCGGTCTGACCTCTTTTTAGTGATGTCACATTGTTCCCTTCAGCAACTGACTTGGTGAGTACGCGATGGCCAAACGTACAAACATAAGACAAGTTGTAGCAAACTGGAATTATCCTTAAATTGTATTGTTGTCATTACAGTAAGGTTTCTAGAGATTAGTAAAAGATGCGACAGTGTTAAGTCAGGATTTCCACCTCCCAGTATCGAAGTGTTTTTAGTGGGCAACAGTGTTTAGAGTACACCGTCTTGTATGAGGTAATGCGACTGTCCCCAATCATAACATTTCCATGCCAGAGCAGAGTTTCCAGATGACCTATTTCTATACCACAAGGTTTTAAAACCCAATCTTAGCGAGCATCCATTTGGAGCTGAACCTACTAATCACAGGACAACTTCTGCAGTAACCGCCACAGAGAACCGCCCATCTGCCTGGCTCCTAAACAGCTCTGTCTCTGCATACCCAAAAACACACAAAAACAACGGAGGTCAGCTAATAGAGATAAAGCAAAGCACTTGATTATGTCACGCAGCCCTTGCAACCCTCCTCTGCGCTGGATGTACACGTGAAACACAGAGCCAAGTGAAGACCCTGAGTGCTATGACAAATCACTCTTAGAATAAACTACAATTGTTGGCCAGCGCAAATCTAGTCCAGATGTGCTCATGTGTGCAGACGACATCTGAACGATTGGGCCATTTATGAGCAAAAAAAAAAGAACTGCAAAAGAAAAGGGAAGAAGAAACATCAGTCAATGAGTTTGTTCTTTGCTTTGACCTACTTCTCACATCTGTCATCTATCTATGCATTTTGTGTGCATTTCTGCAAAAACAGTATGCAAGTTATCTCAGCAAAGAAATATTCCCATTGTATTTTGTGTACAGATTTCCATGCATTTAACTACCATCTGGCTTGTTACCGTCTATCACGTGGCTCAGAGTGTCAGTACTTTTTATACTGAAGACTATGAGCAGTGGAAAAATAGTTCTGATAACACAGTATCGGTTTACAATGTGCAGACATTTTTGGGTGTACTCTTTTCTATTCTCAAACAATTATCTATGACGTAATTAAAGGTAAACAAGTACAATCCCCCCTCTCTCTCTGGGAAAACCTAAATACGTCAGATGTACAGTCAGATTTCGTCTTTAACAGACTGGATGTTCACATTCAATAAACTTTCTGTGTAACTTAATGATCTTAGTAAACTTGCAAACATTCTTTACACAACATTCATGCTGGCTAAAGAGTTTAAATACAACCACAGTTGCCTCTGGACAACACCGAGTTGGTCTTCATAAAACCAGCAGATTACACTGTGGGCTGGTAAACAGCAGACAATAGACATGCCTTCAATGCCCATTGAAAGCCACGGTAAACCAAAACCACAACACTCACTCAACGGACTAATTTCTGTCACCAGGTCATGAATCAACAGAAGATGGACTGTTGTTTACTTGTTGACCTTTGGAGATCTGCTCAGCAGAATGCTCCGTTATAAGAGGGCCTTTGTGCAGACGCCTTATTTGATATATGAAGTTAAAGTGTGAACTATAATATATATCTTTAGTCTGGGAGGGCTGAACCACGTTAGAGGCAAAAGGTTTGCTAAAAAAATCTGATTTTCACAGACCAAACCTGGTGGATTAACATGATTTCATGATCATATTTGCTGGCCTCTTGTACTTTATACTGGAGTATTTAAAGTGTTGGGATTGTAGATGTTTTGCACATGACGTCAGCAAGCCCAAAATAATCTTGTACATTTGTTTATAATTACATCTGATGGATTTAATATTCTAGTATTAATAAATAAAGCTGAACAAATATAATTCAGACAATGTCACTCAAACAACGAGTAGATCCCTTGACTCATGACTCACTGTCTCTAGGCAGGTCCAGTGCGTGGCGTCATTTAAACTGGCTGCAGAATTTATAACACAAACTCTGCACGTGGAGCTTATGATCCCAGAACCTGGTAACGCCCTAGATTATGTAGCTGAAATACTTTTATGGAAAATGCGGCCCATGTTAGCGATGTCATGCCCTAAAGAGGAAGAGCATGCTATGAGCGTTACAGCAAAAATGAATGAATGAGAGCGGAAGTGTGTAACTGAGTTAAGAATGTGTTGTGAAGATGCAACTGCATGCTGACTGCAGCTGTGCAGGACTGCCCCTCCAGAGCAGCTTGTTTCAGACTGGAATTGAGCAGGTGGGGCAGAAACATGGAGGGATGTGAAATCTCTGACATGCACACATAGGAACCTCCCCCCTCCGACATCACTCCCCCGCTCCCTCCATCTCTCCCTTCAGGGGCCTGTTTAATGAGGAGCAGGCAAGGTGGTGGGTAGGGCTGGAAAACCCACAGCTGGAGGAGGAATGGGAAACACTGAGAGAAACAGGACACTGCTGACTAATGCATCCCTGGTGGCACTTAAATTTGGCGAAGTTGCAGTTAAAACAAGCATTTGTTTGAGGTCTGCTACGATGGTGTGTCGTGTCATGTTAGTGGCATTGGCCAGAGGTAATTCAGCACATTATACCTTTTCACTCTTTCATCTGCAGTTGACCCTTTGACTGAAGACTGAGCAGTATCCAAATATAACCATTCAGTAATTTAATATATATATATATATATATATATATATCTGCAGAATTCACAGAGCAGACAGTTCATCATAGATCAGCGGTTTACACACTGACCGGTGAATGTGAGCAATGACTTCAGCTCTGACCTGGTGTCATCTGCCAAATATTTGGGAGTGCAGAGAAAAGTCGGAGGTGGGTTCCAAGTCTATAAAACCACCCTCTCAGGATCCATGAAGAGACTATTGATCATTTCCTTATGACCCAGCCTCAATGTCAAAGCTGTGATGGTATTGGTGGACTGTATTTTCACTGAGTGCCTGGGGAGTGTGTTTTGGGAGCAAACCAATTACCTGACACAGCAGGAGTGATTTAATTTGATAGGAGATCAAAAATAATAATTTCATAAACACAAAAATCTATCTTTAGCCTTTTTTATGTTTTACCTGTCTGGTGAAAAGGATTGCGGTGTCCCAGTAGTCGGCCTGCTTGTCGTTGTTTTTGTTCATCTTCTTTTGCCAAGTGCAAAAGTTTCGCAGCGTCATGGCTGCGTTACCGGACACCTCGGGTCCTTTGTCCTCCTCGGATATAAACATGATCTTCACAACCATGATGTTAATGGAGTTGAGAATACTGGGGTGTTTGTAGAGCCTCGCGGCCACTGCCATCAGAGTCAAGAGGTAGTGTTTTAAGTCATCTCCATGGAACTGCACCATGGACTCGTCGGCCACCACGAGCGTCTCCACGTACCTGGGGATGGAAGCGAACCTTTTGGTTCTCCCCATCTTCTTCAGCATCGTTTCGGTCACATTGTTGTAGTCTTGTAGTCGCTTATATTTCTCCAACGATTGCGCAACCTGGAGACTTATGTCGCTGTCCACGGCGCACCTAGAGGTTGAATTGAGCTTCAGGTTGTTGCTGCTTCTGCGCCGAATGGTGTGCGCACCTTCTGCGCTTGCCGTGTCATTTTGCACCGGACTGACAAAATATTCCCAACCCTGGAAGCCAAATGCACCGTGCACACCCTTACAGAGGCTCAAAGCAGCATACGAATGTGGGTCAGCATGCACGTATCCGGAGTAATAACACTGGCGCAGGTCAGTGGCGTCGGTGTTGGAGAGCCAGAACGCGTCTTGGTTAGAAATAGAGGGCGCAATGAAATTCGAGTCCTGGTGTAAATCGATCACAAATTCCTGCTGGAAAGCTCGTATTTGGAGGACACATTTTCCATTTAGGATTTCCACGTCGTTGTCAAAATCCCTCCTGTCATGTTTGTGGTTATCCAATCTAACAGGGAAGCAAAGTTCAGTTTCCATGCAACGAACAAGTTGTGAGAGTGAAACCACAAAGCAGAGGAGAAATATTGTTCTGATAAACATGACGATGTTTGTATTCAGTAAAGAATGCAGTGACCATCAGAGAAAACAAAACGATATTGAACCTGCAAGCTCAATGGATGCGGTGAGAATCACAGATCCGGATGAAGAGCATAATCCAATGCGCAGGACTCTAAAACAATGCAGGTCGTACAAGTCCACTCAGTGCAAACTCCTCCTGGTCATGGCCCATTCTCCACCTGTGTGTGCTGAGTCGACTGCTGCCTTCTGCGGACTTTATGCACTTTCGTCATGTGTAAAAAATATGGAAACTCAATCTCTCTTTTGGAGGGGGCCGTCTTTGGAAACGCTCATTGGATGCGCGTCTCAGCTCGCGACTTTTTCTGCGGCCACTTGAAACTCAGCAAACAGCAGGCTTATCATCACTGGGAGGAATTATTAGATGTCCCATACTTCCAGCTGACTTTGTGCGTTCAGACCTCGCTTGACTCCACATAAAATGCAAGTCGTTATACTCACACTCAATTGCCCGCATTGAGGATATTCACTTAATACAAGTCATTTTCATCTTAAATAAAAAAGCAGCACGCTCATGTTTATTATATATAACTAAGAAGGATGCTTCTATTCCCTGCATCCTAAATGAAATATCAGTGGGCTGCAGGAATTTAGATTTTAAATTAAGAGGAACGTGACACAAGTCACTATAATAGTGCAGCTGAAGTCCTTCAGAGAAATATGAGGCTGCTGAGATTCAGCTTTCCTGTCATGGTCAGATCGATTTCTCTCCGTAACTCGCGTACGACGTCTGGTGGACAGCACAGGAACTGGGCTCCAATTTACAGTAAATAGTGTGTGTAGTCTGATTATAATGTCACATCCATTCTGTAATACAATGACACAAATGCAAGTAGGCTAATGTACTTTGGTTTAATTATGACGTTCTGATAACGCAAGTATATACTAGGATATATGTCCAATACATTTCAGAGGGACATATTGTTTTACTTAGTTGCATTTATTATTTAGTTTGCAGTGTAGTGTCACGGGCTGTCGCTAGGACAGGCTAGCCTGGGGCGGTGCAAAGAGAGAGATGAACACAGGCACGTCCGAGGGTATTTAACAAAAGTCCAGGTTTATTTCCCATCCCACCAGCAAGGTAACATCCAAAAACAACAAAGTATCAAAAAAAGGTCCAGTTAGATAACACAAAACATCCTGGAGGAGAAAGTGGTTAATTAACCAAACAAAAACTCAATCCTGGTGAATCCAGGCTACAAGGTCCTCTCCCTTGTTGTCCTCTTCCAGGTGCTCGTGGGTTCACCTTCCGCTCTCCTTTCTCCTTCCCAGGTGCTCTCCCTTAAGTCTCCCAGCCCTGCCTCAATCAGGTGCCTTAAGCAGCTGCAGCTGGGTGAGCGGTGAGGCAGGCTGGGAGATGTAGTTTTTGCACTGGTGGCCACTCTGTAGCGCCCCTCCACTACCTGTCCCCTTGTGATGCCACAGCAGATTAAACATTAGAGAACATGTGATCACCGTTTTAAATATATTAAACCTGTAATCTAGTGTAGCTTTATTTGTTTCATAATCAATAATGCCAGATATAATAATAACAATAATCATCATAATGAAACACTGAATGGGCCCACGCTGTATATATAACGAGTGGGCTACTTTTACGTCAAGTAAGTTTTTCATTTTTACTTTTACTAATGTTGAATTCATGACTTTTATTGTAGAGTAAATGTGCACTGCGGTATTGATACTTGTCCTTGAGAGGGGTCTGAATAACCCTTCCTCTACCATCACAGAGGCAAATGGAGAACCAGAAAGGTGAAAGAGAGGCAGGCCCGTTGAACTAACAATCAGCTATCTGTGAAATGCTGAAGTTATGAGCACATGTGTAGCAAATACATTTAGCTAGTGTTTAAATAAGTGGCTCTTCCGGGGTGTGACGCCTCGGCTCTTTAAACGAGGCCACACTCCAGCCAGCTGCCTGCTGTGTTGTCCGTTCTCAGCCCGTTGTCAGGAACGCAACAGTGGTTGCTAGGGCAAGGACCCCTGCTTGCGTGTCGTCTATCAAATAGCCAGTTTTGACTTTTGTTTTACACTTTTTAATAATGCTTTAAACAACCGTTCGTTGTTACAATATGCAAAAGAAGAAACACGCAAATAAAAGGCCACGAGTATAAATGTGCGGCAAGTCAAACTTAACTATATATTTTGCTACTTTTGTGAAACGGCAGCTAGCTACATGCTCTCAAGCGTTAATCACTTTTGTTGTCACCATTTCCAAAAAGTAGCGCAACTGTGCAAAGTTAAGCTCGCACTAGCATGTACACTAGGCTGCTAGCTCGGACAAAGTGTACAAGGTGTGTACACGTACACACGTATCCTGTGCTCACACGGAAGGAATGAAACAGCCGCTCGTCTGGATAACTTACGGTGTGACGTGTTAACCTCCTGCCGTTAACCGTCGACATGAACTCCTATCACGTTTTGGAGGTGGTGGGAGAGGGCTCGTTTGGTCGAGTTTACAAGGGAAGGAAGAGATTTACTGGCCAGGTAAGTCTCTTTCCTTTGAATGCTTTGCTATCTGTGTGACTGCTGTGTGTGTAGCCGTTTCACTGTCCGTGTCCGTTAGGTGGTGGCTCTGAAGTTCATGCCGAAGGTGGGTCGTTCTGAAAAGGAGCTGCGCAGTCTCAAAACGGAGATTGAGATCATGAGGGGTCTTCAACATCCACATATTGTTCAACTCTTTGACAGTTTTGAGACTGAAACTGAGGTATGTTTCCTACAAAGTCACGAATGTGCCTTAGTTCACAAAATATTGATACCAATTGTATAATTTGATCCACTTAACTATGTGTATTTTACATGTGAGTTCATAATCCCATGAGCTCCATCTCTCTTTATGTGTGTAACAGGTTGTGGTTGTAACCGAGTATGCAGAGGGTCAGTTGTTCCAGATTCTTGAGGATGATGGGAATTTACCAGAGAGCCAGGTAATCATTGTCAGTGTAAACGAGTAATGGCAGGAATCTGACATATCATAGTTTCTTATGATCAACATGTGCTGCATTCTTCTCTTCTTCCGAGGTCCACGAGATTGCCTGCCAGCTGGTCTCAGCTCTGTATTATTTACACTCCCACCGTATTCTTCATCGTGACATGAAACCACAAAATATCCTGTTGGGGAAAAGTGGGGTGGTGAAACTGTGTGACTTTGGGTAGGTAATTATTCTAAATTATTCTAAAAGTAGCTGCATCATTAATTTCCTCGAAGATAAGCAGCATGTGATGCAATCTTTCTGCAGGTTTGCTCGGTCCATGAGCGTCTCCACCTTGGTGCTGACTTCCATCAAGGGAACGCCACTGTACATGTCTCCTGAGCTGGTGGAGGAGAAGCCATATGACCACACTGCTGATCTCTGGTCTCTAGGCTGCATCCTCTACGAACTCCACACGGGGGCGCCTCCGTTCTACACTAACTCCATTTTCCACCTGGTGCAGCTTATCGTGAGAGACCCAGTCAAATGGCCGGACACTATGAGCGACACCTGCACGGTACAGTATAGCTGCAGTCTTGTCGTGTTGCTTCATGTTTAGATCAATGCTCAAATCCGCACTGTACAATGATGTGATTTCAAATATGGCAAAAGCTGATTGAAGAGAGAAAATGTAAAGCCTCAACTTTCAAATGCCAGATGGCCAGAGCGGCGCTTACAGGCAGGGCCATAAGAAGGATTTTAGTAAAACTAAGGCTTTAGTACCACCGCTACACCCGCAAATAATTGTTGACCAGGCCCCCAACAAACTAATTTCTTAAATATCCTGCAGCTCTCCTCTATATGTATCATTTATTTGTTATTTTTTTCTTGCCAGTGATGTGTCACTGTCAGCCACAGAAGGTAAACTGCACTTCATGGGACTCAAACTCTGATGTTTCAACCACAAAAACTGAGAACAAGTATTCTCAGTGAGAGCTTCAAGCCTGTTAAAGGGTAGAAAAGTCATCGATGCTTATACGATTTTCTTTTCCCTTCCAGAGTTTCCTGAAGGGTTTATTGACCAAAGACCCTCAGAAGCGATTGTCATGGCCGGACCTCCTGCATCATCCCTTTGTTGCTGATGGGGTTTTAGGTGATGCCAAATATGCGTGAAGCTGGTCTGTTTTTGAGATTATTCTGATGTCTGATTTGAACTGTTGTGTCGGCACAGTGTTGTCAGACACAGACTTGTTCAGCCCTCTGACAGTCACACCCAGCCCAGACATGATGGCCCTGAAACTTCAGCAAGTGGCGGCAAAGACGGTACCGACTCCTGGAGGCATGAGATTACTGCGGAAGGCCAGGGAGCAGATGGACAATGGCAAAAGAGGGAAACCTGTAGGTGGTGACAATGTGAAAGTGAGTCACATATTGATTTTTCATTCTTAAATTAGTCACATGGACTTTCATGGAGGAGCTTTAAGCAATTCTATGTACATTGACAGAAAGAGAAGGATGGAGTGGGAAATGAAAGGGTCAACTATGCGATGGCGGCAGCATCCCCGAGAGCCAAGCCCCCTTCCAGTGTCGTCGCTGTTACCTCAGGTCACTCGGTCATGACAGCTGCCAATCAAAGCCTACACCCAAAGAGTCAAGCCTGCGTGAAATCAAAACACAGGTGTTTATGGAAGTTCAGATAAAAGGTACAATATACTACCAAAACCGAGGTATGTGTTCACGGTTGTTGTCATTTGCTCTGCAGGGGTCAGATCAGCCGGGACTATGAACAGGAATTTCCCTTCGTAGAAGTTGGGCCGCGACTAGTGCAGAGAGGCAACGCAGACAGCCGGACCACAGTGCACAGGCAGGTCAGTGCTGGCTGCGTTTTCTAGTGACACATTACCAATCTGTAGTATATTCTCTTCCAGTTGCAAATTTGCCCTTGTCATTAATAAACTGTATTTTTCATCTTGGACCCTATTTCCCCATATTTTGTGTCTAAGTTACTAATGAGGGAACAATTTTCACTAATTGACTAAAAGTGCTTGTTGTTGCTACTGACAGGCACGTTGTCCTTCAGCAACATATCACCTCGCAAGATTATAGAGACATCGAGACTTCTCCATAATGTTGTCTGACGCATATCGATGGCAAACACAAGTGCTTTTAATGGAAGTAAATTGACATTGCCAGATGTGATTGCATTGCAGCTTGTGAGTGGTTGCCGTCGGCATCGCTCTCGCTCAATACTGGATCAATTTCAGAAATTGTTGTTCAGACACTTATAATACAATCTGAGTAGCAACAACACACACTTTTGGTTAATGTTACTTCATATTGACGGCGCACAAATGAATCTGGTTTTGCGCCTGCTGGTTATAGAGCTATTGTTCAATACTGGACCAATTTTAAAAATTGTTGTCCTGATTAGTCTCTTAAACACCAAATATGGAAACTTTCCTTGTTGAAACATGCCATAGTTACGCTTGAAAAGAAAGCGTGTCTTATAGCATCAACCATGTCTTGTTCTTTCAGGATGTTGACTGTGAGGACTATTGGGAGAAACTGGCCCAAGAATCCGATCCAAGCAGGCAGCAGAATGAATTATTAAATTACAGCGCAGTTATACCTCAACTTAAATCCAAGATCCTGGCATTTAAAGCTCAGGTACTTGGGTACAATTTTCCATCAAGCATGTATTGTGTTCACCTCAGAACAATGTGACACGTAGTCTTTTTTTCTTTGTTTGGTTAGCTAACAGGTGGCGTTGTGAAAGAAGCGTGGCGGATTCACCTCCCGCTGAAGGTCTTACGCAACCTGATTCTGACCTCTGACCTTGAGAAGTCGAAATCCATTGGTCATGAACTTGGACTACCCCGTGTCCTCTTTGACCTCGTCCATGAGGCCGTCGACAACTCAAATTTCATCAAGGTCAGTGCTCGTTGCTGAATTAGTGCTGAATTAGTCCTGGAACAACCTAACTTTTTCTACTTTTCCCCTCCTCAGCAACCGTGGAGTGTCCCGGCATACGGAGAAATGATTGTTGTGCTTATGATCTACTGGGAGAAGCACTGTGATTGGGTGGAAGAAGAGCACAGGTTCGATTTAGTCCTGTTCTTCACCGAAGCTGATCTGGTTAATTATTTAAATGCTGTCTGCACAGTGTCGTGTACGTGAGTGATTATCATCATCTTCTCTCTCACTGTAGTCTAGAAGAGTTCACCAAGCCTTTCATCACAATTCTCAGTCAACCAAACCTCCTTCCTTTGGCGGTAAGAACTCATTGAAGTTAGTCTGTGTATTTTAAAGAGTGGCTGGCAATTCATTTTGATTTATATATCTTGTCAGTTGACACATTTGACTTTGTGATCTCTTCTTCAGCCTCTGGCTGCGTCTGTTCTGTCTCTGTTAACACAACATGATGTCCACGTCAAAGTGGAGATGGACACTCTGACCTCCTTGCTGAAAAAAATGCTTTTGGACTTGTATGAGGTACTGAAACTGTGAGAAGCAATTTGTCAATAATTTGACAAGTTTAAAGTGATCCACTTTTGTGTCTTGTGCCTTGTCAGCCCCAACGTTCTCTTCCTTCTGGCTTTGGACTCTGTGACGGCCTCCTGTCTTTAGTCCTGCACACCCTCTCTGAGGTCAGTCAACAACTACAACGTGTTAAACACTATATTTGACTGGACAAGAGATAAACCTCCGATGTCTTCCTCTGAGCTTTGACTGATTTGTTTATCTTACAACAGCATGAAAATAGCTCCGGACATTCATGTTTGGATCCAGTAATATTTCTGGATCTATGGAAAACAATTGGCACTTCACTAGCAAGAACAACACCAGACACAGACTTCTGTTCGGCAAATGGTAAATATAATATCATTCTAATAATATAATAATAATAATATAATATTCTTATGAGGCCCACATTATTTAAGAACACTAATCGCGCGCCTTTACCCATTTGTTTCATTTTCTTTTGACATCAGGGCTTCATTCCTTTCTGTCTACTGCACTGTTTGTCTTCACCAAGGATCCATACTCATGCATGGCTCTGTTTTCTGAGCATGAATCAAAATGTGTCTTCACTCTCGGCCAGCTGCTGGGCACTGACAGGTTGGTGTTCAGATTTCTTAACTTACCATTTCGTTCGTATCACCAATGCACGTCTGGCGCTAACCATATCATATTTTATACCCTCCAGTCTTCATTTCTCTGCTCAAGGCGATCCCGGGATACTGGAGGTGGATGTGACTCACGACAGTCTGTCTGTGTTGAGCTGCCACTTGTTGTGCTTTCCGTTTGCTCTGGACCTGCCTTTAGACGCCATGTCCACGATTTTACAGATATACGACCGTTGTGGAATAGTTGTAAGCCTCCTGCAGGTGAGGGCCTTCACGTGCTCCAGTAAAGACCTTGTTAACAAACACAATTCTCTGATGCAACACGGGATAACTCTTGCAATAGGCTCACATCAGCCACACACTAGTGTACACCTTAATGTCTCTGTTCTTTTGTGAGAGCGTGGCACTGTTTGTTGTCGGCTGTTTGATCTGTGACGAGTTGTCTGGGTGATTTTGTTTTTCTTGTGCTTTTGGCAGGTGATTCAAACTCTTCCTCCTCCGATGTTAGAGCTACCGCTCTCCCTGCTGAGCCGTTTGCTCCTGTGTGACCCCGAGCGCTCGGTTTGCCGCCTCGGAGAAGCCGCTTGTGGTTTTTTCGCGCCACCGAGGGTCGGCCAGCTCACCGCCTCTAAACACCAGACTCTGCCGTGCAGAAGTGCAAGCTCCCTGCTCTCTGACTCGCTGCAGCTGCATGCGCTGTGGGATTCTGCCGTGGAGCTCTTAACTCTGTTGTCCCAAGTAGCCCGCTGTTCCCCTCAGCCCGCCCACCTTCGGCTTTATCTGGAAGCCCCAGCGCTGCACCAGGCCCTGGCTCACTCGTATGACCAGATCAGGGCTGCCACGTGCAGACTTCTTGGACATTTGGATCCATTCACCTTGCAACCTGACATTTTCAAAAGCTTGATAGACTGTCTTCATGACTCCTGCATGCCTGTCCGCCGTATGGCTTGCAGGGCAGTTGGGAACTGGTTGGGGTATATTGCAGGAGGGGCAAGGTTTAAAATGGGTGTCTCCAATGCAAAGGGCATTGACGCCACAGGACGGGGCAAAGGGAAGGCACACAATGAGGCAGCAGGAGATTTGGCTACTATTCTAGAACTGGGGTTGGACGATGAGGAGCAGCGCAGGTGGACAGAGGAAGCCAGGAGGACGGCGGTCATGCTGACGTCTCTGATTGCTGACCCCGATGCCCTCACACGTCGTTACTGTTGTGCGGCCCTGGGAAACCTGGTCCATGTTGATGGAGCTGTATCCCTGTTGGTGGCGGAAGACACGTCCAGCTCCCTTCTGAGAGCTGCATGCATGGATTCCCATAATGCAGTGAGACAAGCTGCCATAGCAACCCTGTGCCTGTACAGCGAGCAGGATGCAATCCGTCAGGTAATACAATGAACAGGTTACAGGAGGGCAGATGTTGACGCTGCAATCCGTCTTTTTCAGTTTTCAGACTTTGGATATAATTACTTTTTTGTTATTTACTGACAAGAATATATTTACTTTCTTAATAGTGGAAAACAATTAACACTATTTGCATGCCTTTTAGGTTTCATTACGATGAGCCCATTCCTTCCTTGCATAATCTTGAATGGGCTAGACAGATATTTAGCCTCAACCAGTCACCATGTGCTAGTGTCGGCACTTTAAACATGTAAACAAATATGTTTGAGTTAGTCATTTTCTTTTGCGTTCATTTGAAGGTCCTGAGATCCCTCGATGCCACTAGGAAACTTCTTCAGGCTTCACAACAGGCACCTCCTCAATGTGACTATCATCAGCTCATCGGACAGCTGTGAGTCCAGTTATAGGAACGCAGATTTAAATGTCATGTGTAAATATGTCTTCTCCTTCCTTAGATTACAAAAGTCTTCCTCCTGTTGCTTGAGCAGTTTGGTAGAAGACTACAGTCGGTAATCAAATCCCATTTATTATAAGTGTGTGTTTTTTATTTAAAGATTAGTAAACTTCATCATAAAGGTGGATATAAAAATAACTTTTCTTAACGGAGATCTGTGTTGGCACAGCAGAAATGTGTGTTGAAATAAAACTAAAGTGTGTTACTGTTACCTGATGTTTCATTTAATGTCGCAGCTGTTAAAATCTCATGGGGGGGAAAAACAATGCAACTGGAATCGAAATTCCACTGAGACGACGGTCTTTTTAATTAAGAAGTTATTATTCGTACCTCGTACTCTCCAGTCATAACCCCAGTTGCTATACGCGCTCCACGTGTACACGTTTGCATTCAGATAGTTTCTCTGCAGTCAGTAGCGCCGGTTGTAGTTTCAGGGCCGATATTTAGAGGATGTCGTCTCCAGATGTTCAGGCCTTGTGAGGCAAAATTGTGATTTTTGTGCGGTATAAATAATATCAACTTTATTTTTAACTGCCGTGCAACTGCGAACAGCGTTTTAACAAACAGGGCTGGACGCTGAATTAATTGTTCACTCTTTTTATTTATTTTTTATTTTACAATTTTCAGCGAAACACCGACTAACAATGATCGCGCAATAATGCCTTTTGTGGCTTAATAAAAATAGTTATGGAGCCATTTCTCTCCGTTGTAAACGGGTGGACGTGTGTGACCGGCCGCGCGGTCGGATCAGAAAGCAGCGCGTGTCGGTGTCCATCGGGCCCGCAGGTTTGTAATGTGCTTTTACAAAAATAATAATGTATGATATTCAAGAAGGCACGACTTGTTTTCAAGATGCAGCCATCAGGTTGTAATTTTTGATT
Source organism: Cyclopterus lumpus (assembly GCF_009769545.1). Lineage (NCBI taxonomy): Eukaryota > Metazoa > Chordata > Actinopteri > Perciformes > Cyclopteridae > Cyclopterus > Cyclopterus lumpus. The sequence continues at coordinate 14,569,460 of NC_046979.1, forward strand.
ATTTCAGCAGTCGGTCCAGGAAAAGAAAACAACAACATTTCCAGTCAATTCCCCAACTCCGAGAGAAAAGCGCTGAAAGAACACCACGGACGAATGATTCACTTTATTTTTTATTTTTTTTAAAGAAAAAAAAAACCTGACGCCACAAACAACATTGATATATGAGTAAATGAACATGGAACACAGCGGTATTATGTGCTGTCACATATTTTTGGTTTTAACAATCGCAGTTGATAGTGCGCCGCAGCAGGTCGAACAATGGGACATTGATTTATTGCCAAAAGCTGATAAACACATTAAATAAACGGCTATAAGTCCGCATTCATATCCAAGATTGTCTTAAAATAAATGTGCATAGAAAAAAAAATCTATTCTCGGTATAAGCATGTTTAACAGTAACAGTAGTGGTTATTTCCTTAGCAATAAATCAGATTGGAAAATAAATTATAGACAGTTTGCTACACCAACGCTAACACTGCAAAAGCATTAACAAATAACCTAATGAGATTTTTTTTTCTACAAAGAAATGGCTAACACACTTTTCTCCCTGAACATACAAAAGTTGTTACAAATTAGTGCAGATCAGCCAGAGGCCTATAAAACGAATTGCCTCAACAAGCATTTTAGAGAGAAAATCCCCCTCATTTCTGAAATTCTACATTTTCTACTCCGTTTATGGAAAAACATGCAGAGGAAGACTGCTAAAACTCCATCACTTACAATATTTGTACATATGGAAAACCTTTTTTTTTCTTTTACTATCAGGAAAACCTGCATGTCAAATATAGCAGTGAAATCTCTACCATGTAAAATGAAGGACAGAAGTCTCCTGCCATGAATCATCACTGGCAGATACACATTGTATATCCTGAGCTGCAAAGTCGACTGTATAATTTGCAACATTTTGCAAACTGCAACAAACGCAACACAATATAAGTTTCTTAATTCAAAACTCTTTAAATCATTATCTAATTCTCGTTTGGTCACAGAATCAATAATTCAGACACTGCTGGATGAAATCGGTGATTTGGGCATTAAAAGAAAACAACAAATTTAACAACGTAATTTTTCTAACAAAGCTGCAGGTCATATTTAAATGTTTGACCTTCACTAAAAGTATAAAGAAACTACATGCAGAAAATGCAAGTCCTTTTTAATGACTGAATATGTTGGGTTGCATTAAACCTGAAGTCAATCAAAGGCTTTGTCCAAAATAATTTAACAATATTAAACTGTTAAGGATATTTCTACGGTTGATGACGAAAAGTTTCTCGCTTTTCCGTACATCATCCGTCCTTTCCGCATTTGTAAAAGTCAATACATCTTCAAGCGCAATCCTAATATTCTAAAATATTCAGAGCAATCGAAATAAAAATTGCGGTTCAAGAGAGGCAAGAAATTATTCTAGAAAAGTATTTGGTTTGAAAGATGTGTTCAAAATGAAATGATGCTCTTTCATAGACACTAACATATTTGACAACTTCAACTCATGTAAATGGTGATACAGCGATTGTAAATCAAATTAAAAAAAAACGTTCTTTTGCTGACATCAATTCCAATGTAAGGCTGTTAATAATCTCAAACCTGCATAATGAATACCTTACTTCTTCAGAAATAACCGTATTTGAATTAGTAGATCCAGGCAGTGTGAGATCTATTAAAAATGATTGTCATTTAAAGCATCGCAATGCCACAGTGCAGGCTCGAGTGATTAGAGTGTGAAAGCAATGGAAGCATTGGATAGTGTTGACTTCAAATGTAAAAAATAATTCACATTAGCAAAGCATGCATTTATCCCACCCGCCATTAAAAAAACAACAAATTAAACATTCAATTCTGGACAATCTTACAGACACAAAGAGCGCCACATTCTCCCTGCTGCGCCCTCTTTAAATGTACTTGCAGGAGCTTGGTGTTACGCTGTTGTGTCCTGCTTGAGCCTTTGGCTGCGGGCCTTGTAAACTTCAATCAGCAGGTCTTTGACATACTGGATTTCACGTTCTACCGACTCTGCCTTGTCCCGGAGCTCCCGGTTCTTCCCTTCAAGGCCATGCAACTGCTCCTCGAGACTATCCAGCTCCACCCTTTTTCTCTGGCGGTACCTGCATTAAGGAAAACAAAGATTAAATGCATATCTTTACCTGTGAAATCAAGCCGACGGTTACATCTTTTAAATCAAGCAGAAACTAAAAGTTTACCTGTGAGCGGCAGTTTTGTTCTGATCCCTCTTCTTCTGTTTGCGCTTCCCACCTTCAGCTGGGATGAGGTCCTCTTCGTAATTCAAATCACAGTGGTCTTCCTTCAGCCTGCATGCTTGTCTGTGCCCTGAAGGCTCCAAGTTCAGACTCTCCCTCGCCATTAAAAGACACTCTGGGCCCTGATCCTCCAGGAAATTACAGTGCAAATCATGTTGCCCTATCTGTAGACTCTCTGATTTCACCTGTTCGTTGATGTTGCTGAAGAAGCTATGATAGGCCTCAGACTGTGCTGTTGCTGGAAGATAACAACCTTCGCCGCTCTCTGTTTTCCACGAAACTGAGGCTTTTGTCATCTCCACTGTTTTGATACTATTGAGCACCTCGTTGCTACCGGTGCCTCCGCTGACCTCCCTCATGCTATACATCAGCAGATCCTCTTTCTTGTGTGGGACGTTAAGTGATCCACCAAAGCCAAATCCACCACCAACAACCTTCGCACCACCTATGACATCTTGACTGAAACAGCAATTTTTGTCGTCTTTCGGTAGAACGGCACATCTTCTGACCTCGACTGCACTACCCAGACAGTAGCTTTTCCCTACCAGCTGCTGGTCCTCGACACAGTCATAGTTACCTGGAAGGGTCGCCGCTGCGTTACCTGAGTTACTTCCTTTGGAACTCAACAAACTGTTATCATAGCCTTCACCGAACCTCACACCGTCGGGAACTCGTTTCCTAACACACCCACTGGGGCGACTGCAGCTGTACGGGGCGTGTCTTGGAATTTTGGATCGCCCAATGGGCCCGCCACAGATACTCAGCAGGTCCAGTTCTCCGGTTGCCAGGGTAACAAGGAGTGGGCTGGATTCCGATTGGTTGGATGTGGAGTATGATGCGTATGGCAGCTGACTGAACGGCTGGGGACCCGGCGGCACTGGACCCCTGTCGCATTTTCCGAGCCTTGGCCCTTTCTCTGGCAGTGGCTCAGACAGGAAGTAGTCCTCTAGTTGGGCAAGTTCCTCTTGCAGCAGAGAGGTCATGACCTCCAAATCGGAGGGCACATGGATATCATTCTGAAGGGGCGAAGGGGGAAGGGAGGCATTGGTGGAGGAGGGTGGGGAAGGAGGGTTTGGGAGGTACGAGGAGAAATCCACTTCTTCCGTCATCCAGTCAGTGAGACCATCACCTATTGAGGAGAGAGAAAAAATGCAATCGTGACAAGCTGTTTGTTGGAGGAAAGCATTGCAGCTAAGTAACAACGTTCATGAAAACGTTATAAAAATTCCAGTCATCCCACAATGCACAAAGCGGTTTTCTAAAGGCACAATCTGATCGACAATAGCTAAACTAAAAGTACGATTTTTTTAAACTATAGTTGTAGCGTATCAACATATTAGGCGTAGCTAGTTTTGTACCTACTGTTCAAGAAGGACGAATGTGCTGCAGTGCCGAGCCCACCTGAAATGGGGAAAAATATAAAAAAGGGTACTCGCTGCAACTCACCAATTAAGTGCTGACTCTCCTCTGACACCTCCCCCCTGCACCCCTGTGATTGGCTGTGGTTAGCCTGTGGGTGAGAGGGAGCGAGGGGGTCTGCCGGGTAGACATGAAGAGTCTTCCAAACAGGAGCTGATGTTGCCATCATATTGTCTGTTGGCACTTTGATTCAGTTCAAGTCCAAGCATATGCTGAGAGCAAGCACGGTCTGACAGATGGGCCACAGAGAGCAGGGCTGGGTGAGCATAATGAAACCTGCAGGGTAAACACAAACATGGATCAGAAACATGCTGCTGAAAAAGATGCAACTTATTCAGTCGGACCAGGAATCAGGAATATCGTCACACTTGCTGCCCTCAAGCAAGTTTCTCAACAGGAGTCAGTCTGTTGATGGAGAGGTTACAATAAAGAAATCACCTGCAGGTCAATAATAATGGCTTTTTTAAAGCTATGAAGACAAATAACTTTGTATAGCAAATATCAACCATTTAAAATAGAATCACGAACAATTTTTTTTTAAAACACTCAATTGACAAAGTCAGTGATACACAAATGAGATATGTGTCCTCTGAGCTTTGAACTCCCTCAAAGTAAAATGCACTTGACGTCCTCAAAACACGTGGGACTTATCAACGGCTCAACTGTTGTCAGGGAGGCAGCAGCAGATGAGAGGAAAGTGAGACACCCTGATCATTTCATCGGATTGATGCAGATCAGCGCTTCTAACTGCATGTTCTTTTTACATGAATCACTTCTGTTCCACGATGTCAGCAGTTTAGTGGGTTAGGTGGTAATGTGGCACCGAAATGGAAAACCTGGCAACACGTGCAACTGAAAGTGACCGAAATGCGATGTTCTCCATGTGTAACGTTACGTATGACAATATAAAAGCTGGAGGCTGTACATGTTATATTAAATCTGTCATCACGGCAACCCAAAACAAACTAAACGCCGTGAAAGAAGCATACAATATTTAGGCGAATATTAGAAGATATTAAAATAGAACAAAATGCTTAAAGCAGAGAAAGCAGCCAAAGCAACTGTACTTGTGACACACGAGCAGACACAACAAACACAACAGCGCAGAAACGTGGTGTGCACCGCGGGGAGAGAGAGCTTGACTTACTCCATTCTTGCAGAGAAAAAAGGTCGAGCACTGAGGGTGCGTTGCGAAGGCAAAGCACGGGTTCTTATCGGGTCCGACAACTTCACGAGTTTAAAGAGCCATATTTGAGCTCGGAATATCCGGGACGAGTTGTTGCTTTGTTGTGGTCGACCTGTAAACTGAGGGGCTGCTTAATTGTGAGAAATGCATCAGTCCATTCACACCTAGCAACCGACTGCGTCACGGGAACACGCCGTGCCGCTGAGTGTAGATCCCTCCGCCCCCTCCCCTCCGCGTCTCACAGAAGGACGTCCCACTAACTCGCCGCTGCGCGGCGTGATACAAAGTACACTACTCGGTGAAGTACTCGTTCCTTCACGCTTGTTTTCAAAAGTAGCACCATGAAATATACTATGAGCAGTTGTAATTTCTTACAGTAAGACGTGCGGTTGTATTACAGCCACACAATGAAGAGATGGCTTTGAAAAAGAATAATATGTATATAAATAGAAAGGTAACAAACTGAAACCACGTGGGCTACAGTGGCCATCCAGATCGATACAAAGTATCAATAAATCAGCGTTTAGTTAGTGGACAAACACTAAATCAAGCTCAATGATTCAATGAAACTGGGACATTTCGAAGCGGAAGGAGAATAACAAGTAGTTCCGATTTAGTACAGACTAGTTGTGTCTCGGTAGTAATCTTAAAAGTACTCCCATTATGTAACGCGTAATAACGTGTCATTGTTTTTTTGTTTTACTCTATAACCCGTTGTTGCTATATAGAGGGTAGGTTACAAGGGAAGCACTGTAACTGATCCCAAACCAGCTGATAGACGATCTGCGCGGAAACGACTCTCACATACACACCAGCGCAGTTCTCAGTCTGTACTTTACTATGTGGCATGGTCTTGTTTTGATGAGGGACTATTTGATTCACAGCGCACTTTGTTGTTCAGAAGTCTGTTGCATCGCCGTTGCATCAGTGGTCCAAGTTCAGAGCGATTGGCTGCGCGTGCACAGGCTGCCGTTCTGTCATTGGTTGGATTGGGCTCCATGTGAAATTTGATTGGTCGGTGGTAGGCAAGGCGTAGCGTCACCGTGTTGTTATCTTTTTTTTCTGCAGTGCAGACTGTGCACATGTTTCAGGTAAACAAACTGGCCGTGGATATCGGTGCTGCAGGTTTTAAAGCTGAGAAAAGCTTTTTGTGTCAGACAGTTTTACACAAACAGCTTGTGGTAATCAAGTCAGACTGATTATGTAGCTGAGCAAACTAAATGAGGCATCCAATACCACTTAAAGATGCTCTATAATAGGAAGTCATGTTGTCATAGGCATGCAGTCTCTTTGTGTTATTATTGAGCAGTTACTCTATTGTAAATATGTCAAATCAAGACTTAATTGTCTTTTTTCTTTTTTGTTAATTTAACTAATAGCTGTCAACATATCAACTATATCAGGACATTGTTTGATGGAACAACACTGAGTTAATGAACAGTGGAAGATGTCTTATTCACGTATTCAATGATATTAATTGTCATTCTGCAGTACAGAATGAGTGTTATCATAATGTACTTTGAGGATCCGTATTTCCGTGGCTAATTTGTGAGAAGCAGCTGGCAGAACCAATTTAATTTACTTGTAATGACTGTCGATTATTATGTGAGAAATAAAGCTTTGTTTTTCTCATTTCAGCAAATCCTGAAGCTGAGTGAATGTGCTGCTCTCCTGTTGCTATAGTAATAGCGGACACTGCCCCCTATTTTAGACTTGTTTTCTGGTAGCTGTTGCCATGGGATTTGCATCTCTCTCTCTCTCTCTCTCTCTCTCTCTCTCTTTCTCTCTCTCTCTCTCTCTCTCTCTCTCCCCCCCCCCCCTCCATATACCTGCTGTTTTCCTTCCACCTCACCCCGGTTTCTGCACCCCTCCTTGTTTCACCGTTTCTCCATCTCCTTTGCTGAGTTGCATCTCTATGACATTAGAATTTTGTCACAAACCAATAGGCTAATTTCCAGTTGTGCTGAATTTGCATATTGATGGGACACTGGCGTCTAGCCTCAAATAGATTTGTCCACTGAGTCTGTGTTTAGAGTGAACGTTGGGAAACATCTAACTCGATTTGAGTGTTCACATCCACACAAAGGGAAACGTGTGTTTTGAAGAGAGTTACAGGAACTCTGTAGATTATATTGAATTTGAGTATTACTCTGATATACACAAGTCCATCTGTGTTAATCTGAGTCATTTAAAAGGACAGCCCCGTTACAGAGGAGCTATTCAGCAAAATGCCCACCATGTGGTAGCTATCATAGGAGTGGAGCTTGGGAGATTTGTAGAAGGGCAACCTGATGCAATCTAGATAAATGTGGTTGTAATGGAGACCAGATTGAGGTAGTCGTAGCTTATCGGTAAATCGGAGGGTCTCCCAGGAAATCGCTGACTGCTCTCTCTGTCTGTATTAATTGGTCCACGAGGACCTTCTGTTTGTGCATCATGGGAGAAAAATACAAAGTGCAGCTCACGACGGCGCTGCTGCGTTTACCTGTTCTACCATTGTCATTATTTAGGGAAACGTGTAACAAATGTGAAATATGCAGCCAAATTACATTTTCGCTCTTGCTTTTGATAATTCAATGGGCTCAGTGTGGGAGCAAAATGTGGATTATTAAAAAGATCCAGGTTAAACATCATAAATAAACTTAACAATAAGTGAGTCAAGGGAATGTTTTGATCAAACTGGACGTCAGATATATTTGATACATTAACATTTTCTCAAGTGATGCGAGGGTGTCCAAATCAACTGATGCCCAAATTCATTGTCTGAACATTGCGTATGAGGCGAGAAGTCAGAAAAAAGTTGATTCTGCATGCCAAGTGCACGTATGGCACGTTAGTAAGGGTTACACCATCATTTCATCATCATCTCTCTCAGAATTTATTGTCCTCAACTTTTGCCCCTCTTTGAACATACGATGAAAACATGGAATTCACTTACGACTTGTGAATGGGAGCCTCTCAGGTGGGGATTTGTGGATGTTTCTGTGTGTGTTCAGCCTACAAATCACTCTGATTTGTTTGGCACGAAAACAGTTAATCAAGTCTCAAAAAGGTGACGAGCGTGATATAATATTCATTTGTGTATGTTGTCTGGACTAACTCGATTTGCATTCAGCTTTGACAGATGTGAACCGTCACAGGGTTATGTTTATTCACCGTTCCTCGAGGACTTGATGGTAAATTAGAGGTGTTTGATACTCCGTCTGTTTTGTCCCCCTCTGGGATGTCGCAGCTTTTAACACTCCTGACTAACTGTAACTGCTAAAGGCGCACAAAGCTCTGCCCATACTGACATGGCATGAAAAAAAAAAATCAAACCCCGTCTTGTAAAAGTTAACTTCAGCATCAGCAGGTCGATAGATTGTGGCTGGAAATGTTAAAGTGATGTATGAAATGTTTGGGAATAACCAAGATAAACAGATTTGTTTTTTTTACTCAAACTGTCCGTGCGTCACTTGCGCTCTTCAACATTTCAGCTCTCTAAAGCAAACAAGTCCCAAATGGATCCTCAGTGTCATTCGCAGCACTCAGGCTGTGTCACGCCGCCCTGCAGAGCCATTTCTACCCGCGAGGCTCGCCGTCTATCGCCTTTGAGATTACAGACGATATTCGTCCGGGCCATATGCTTCTTGCTCATAACACAACGTATACCGCTCACCCCTCAGTCACTTAACTTTACCGGGAACATTAAATATGTTTAAGTCCATTTAAAATCACTGGCTATACTGTACAAAGTCATTTTCATTCCTCATTTTAGTCACGTGGGTGATGCTTTTACATGAATTAAACATCTTACATCAACAAACGTACTGAGGGTATCGGTCAAGAACATAGCATCCCAACAATGTCCCCCAAAATGATGATGTTACAGACAGGAACATTAAAAACTAACTTTAAGATTTAACAATAACTAATCCTGCTTTGCTTTCTTTAATAATATATATATTTGTCTTTTTCCATAAAAAAAAAACTATTTATTATCCAAACGTTGATTGAATAGAAGTAGTATTCACAATTCAATGATATTGGAAAGTATACTTCACTTTTAAGGCTGCTAGTGAATGACATAAAAAATGAATAATATCCCACTCTGGGGTGCAGTTGTGATGTTCACAATCTATGTTTTTGTTGGCCTCATTAGGTCAGCGCTGGTGCTTCTGCTTATTCTACCCTCTGGATATTTTTCAGATATCATTGTTGTGCTCGCCATGAAATCCGAAAACATGTTTCTTTTATTGTAGTTTGATGATTTGTACATTTTGTGCCCTATTTGGAATTCATGACTGTCATTTTACATTTCCTTCAAAGAGAGCGACGATGATTTGTTCAAAGCATTGAACATTAAGAGTGGAAGTTTCACGCGTGTTTCAGATGCGTTTAGTGAAAGCTTCTTTCATCTGCTCTGTGTGTGTGTGTGTGTGTGTGTGCGTGTGTGTGCGTGCGTGTGTGTACGTGTGTGTGTGTGTCTGTGTGTGTGTGTGTGTGGCTCATGTTCAGGGTTGGGCAGGAGATTTTTCTCTTTAATCTCTTAAATTAGTGTGAACTCACATGTGGATATGAAGACTTCTAAATAACAAATGTCTCCGCTAAAATGTTGTGATGGATGTGTCAGTCTTTGACAAGTGATGCTATAAACTCACCCTCTTAGCCGAGAGACGTCTCCGTTTCATCAGAAGTTTTTAGGCAGTTTTCAGACCAGGTTAATATCTTCCATTAACATTGACAAAAATCATGTGAGACCCGTTCTAATTCACAGCCTGACTATCTTATGTGTGCGGCCAGTCTGCCCGTGTGAAAGGGAGGGGAGATCACCGATGGCTCATTAATATTTCACCGCCAATAAGGCTGGGTGTCACTCAAGCTCATCACCACGGTAATGAGCTCACACTGCCCTCTTAAAGATCTGCTTATTATTCAGCCGGGTGCACCAGAGACTCAGAGATACTCAATGGTACGATGTGCAGAAATCTCTCCCAAGGTCAGAGAAGCGCAATTGGTGTGAATGCTGCCAATGAAACTGACAATGGATGCAGTCCGCTCTAGTTTCTGAGTTATTTGAACATGTACCTGTAGTGAAGTGTTCATTTGAATAAATATCACTAAACGTTACATGATTTTCACTTCAAACCGGGGTTTGAAAATCCACCTTTAGAGTGTTGAATCTAATTGGCACCTGTCGGGGGGCGGGGGGTGGGGGGGGGCAAGGTGTGTTTCTGTGATTACTGGCGTGTTTCTGTTAAATATTCCAGTGAAATACATTAATCCCACAGCCTTACATTATCATCTATCTGCACATGCACATCTCTGTTACTGATTAGAACTTAGAGCACGACAAGATACATACACACCGTTTGGATCTATTTTCCACCACAAGAACTTGGACTTTTTTCTTCTCCATGAGATTTTCTTCTTTTTTTTTTGACATGATTTCAAATTTCTCGATGTTGAATCATGCATGTTAAGTTGCATGTAATTTCACTTCTTGTTTTTTATTTATATGTGGCCGACCTAGCGTAGGGAGAGCCAGATGATTAATTGCCCCGTGCCAGAAATACATGTATTATATTCAACATCTCTAGATTTAACGAGCCACTTAACTAATTAAACCACCTGACTGTTCTTATGTAAATAGAGAAGCTGCAGTGTTTTAAATGGGACACCTATTGTGTGCTCTCATTTAAATGTGAACGCTAGCAGCTCATTAGGGTGTATGAGATTATTTAAAGAAAGCTGGTAATTAACGGTTTGTTTGCGAGAAACACAAATTAAGGAAGCAAGAAGTGGTTTGTCGTGGAATTCTTTAACCAATTTGTCAGCAACAAACTAGTTAATTAGACAAACAAACCAACAGATACATCATATATCTTTATTTATTACTTGTACATGGTAGTTTTACAATATTGTTACAGGACTATAATTTATGAAATTTGTTAAAATACTTATAGAAGGTTTTCTTTGACCTATTTATGGGAAATACAGACACATTAATGTTGTGTTACATGCCTGAATAAAACAAGATATAACACAATCTATAGTGATATTAACATTTGCGTTGTAAAAATCTGACAAAACATTACATAAAGTATTTGGCTCCAAGTAAAGTTTAATTGAATAAGATATATGACTTTTAAAATATTTTTGAATATTTGCTAAAATATTGCTTTGTTAACTTTTTTAGTGTTTTGAAATATCAAGAGATAATTTTTTTCCTCTGAGAAAAGTTAAACTCAGTACAAATGTATCAAAAAGGGGGTAAAAAGGCAACGATTAGAGTGACAACACTGCATGCGTAGATCGGCTTCAAGGTGGACACAGTTTGAGTTTATATAATGTAAGAAGTGTTCCTCCTGAAACCTCCAAAATGATAGTAACAATACGTTTTGGTAACTTTGAGAGCTCCATTCATAGATCTAATGGCACGTTGCTACAACTCTTTTCCTTCTCATAGCGGCTGGAAGATAAATACAACTCATTAATTCAGTAAAATGGTCATTAAGCCCTCATTTGCTCGTCGGCATCAGGCCCCAGATTATTATTCTCTTCAAGCGTCCACCCGTTGACACCCCAAGGGGCCACGCGTCTTGTATTTCAGCTTGGGCTCCGGCAGATAGCAGCACAGGTTGGCTTGCAGGTGTCCGTGTTGCTCGCTTAGTCCTCGTCACCCTCCAGATCCGTCACCCACTGGTCCCTCAGCTCATGAACTGTGTGTAGCCCTCGGCGCCCGTTACTATGACATCCATCCAGATCCTCATGGCCTCCGGGGACGGGGCCACCATGTAGTAGAGGCGGTCGTGGGTTTTCACGCAGAAGGTCAAAGACGGGTTTGGGCTCTGGAGGATAACAGGGAGAAGGGGGAGACTTTTCAGACTGCACCTGTTGGTTTCCCTCAGAGGCATTCGTCAGAAAAAAATATATATATAATAGCATAATACGAATAGTGTAAAATGTATTTGGTTTTGATAGACGGTTTTCAACCTGTTTCATTGCCTGTAACATAATGCAAAATAAGATGAAGTACTAGTTAAATTTAAGAAGACAAAACAACATAATCTCGTTTAATATGGATCTTTCCTCCCAATTGAAAACATTATCATTTTTATGTTTGACGTATTATGCAACAGACCAATTTGGCAGAAGGACATTTTAGTTATATGTTTAGTTGCTGCTCAAAAACATCTGAAAATATTTTCAGAGTTGAAGTGACTGTAAACATGCATCTTTATTCTAAAATGAGTATATCTATCATCATAGTACACAAAACAACAACATACATGTTGTTGAACTAAAGTTTATTATGTGGAAATGTTAGAGAATTTGAATTAAACCCTTCAGATTTTAATCCAATATGTTTATTGATACATTTAAAAAATAATGAACATCCATTGAAAACATGATAAAATATCGGATGAAGTTCTGAATGATAAGAAATGTAAAAAAAGAGTATTGATTACCTTGTTGGCGCTGCGTAGGTGATCGTAATAAACCTCTTCAATCGCCTGAAAGTAAATGAGTCCTTTCAGTTTGGTCTCGTGCTTGTCTGAGAGGAGAAAACGGGGAAAAAACACGTTAAGTTACATTCCGCCTGATGCAAGACCTCTGTCAGCCCAAGCAGACAGGCATGTGGGGATACATCTCATGTTTCTCTTTGGTCAAATAATAAACAGCAGTCTTTTTTTATTCTTCTTTTGGATCAAATATTTTTTTTACACACACATCATAGATAGACGGTCACAAATAATATTTTATTTTACAATATTCTATCTCAAAATGTGGCCTTTTCAATGACATTCAAGCCATTTACTCTAAAAACAAACACAACATTTCTTTGGGGAAAAAACCCAAATTAACTACATTTCCTTGTGCGCCTAAAATATCCGTTTCAGAAAAAGAAATACATTTTCTTTCAAACAAGGCAGACAGAAAATGCAAACCCATTACATAACAATAATGGTGAGTCCCAGCAGAAAGTAAAAGTTATACAGACTCTGATTATTTTCTTTTCTTTTTTTATTTCCTATACTTTAGCGAAAAACATCTTTATTTTTGGACAGAGTTCTTTCTGCCTCTTCTATCAGCGAGGACTTGAATGAAAACAACTCGCAGGTCGATGCAGTTCAATAGTAAATTGTATTGATTTTTAATTGTGACTTAATCATTATACTTTAAAACTGAGGCACTCTGGAGGAACCACACACAATAACACTTGTTAAAGCAGAAAGGTGCTCACTCTTTTTCCCAGCAACACATAACCCATGAATAGGTATGAGCCGCACTGTATCGCAGTAAAAGTTAATTAAAAGTGCAAGTCTATTTCAAGCTATGCCTGAAGTCTTTACCATCCTATTAATTTGACTTGTTTTCTTCAGTCGTACTTTCTGGATTGTCTCTGTGGTTTTTTCAGCCTTTTCCCTGCTGGCGAGGTTCACGACTTGAGATCTTTGGTAAATCTTAAAAAGAAATGCCTCTCTTTTGTATATCAGATCAGTTCTACAGTTTCCCTTCCAACAGGTCAGACTTTGGGTCCAGTCCTACAGTTTCAGTCTCTTCTCCCAGAAGACCTTTGAGCATGTTAAAGTCACTCCACTCTGAGGAGTTTGGGAGTTGTTTCAGGGAAACCTGCGGAGGAAGCTCAACGGACGCAGTCCTTGGACTGATGGGTTTCTCTAGTTTGGGGCTAAACTGTAGGCATTTAAGTTTCCTCAGGTCTGATTTTCTTCAAATATAATCAGTTCAAAGAGTTTCTGGATTCCACTCTTGTTCAAATAAACAGTGGTCTTTGTGTCTCTCCGTGCACACTGTGGCGCCCGGCTAAGAAACAAACATCCAGCAACAATTAAAGGCAATCTTTTGAAATACGTCTGACACTTTCTTCTGCTTTCCCGTTTCCATAAGTCAAATCTGCTTAGTAATGAGATAAATGTTTTTGAAATGTGAGTTTCGTTTTATTAGTCACGAACAAGCCAGGAGCTAGCCTCCTCCCCAAGAAAAACACATCTAGAGAAAGTATTGCATCTTATTTCATCACCATCATCACCATCATCTTCGTCAGGAGTAAGGGGGTGAAAAGGCTAGGCAAGTGAGCGGGGAGAGAGCGAGAGAGAGAGAGGAGCAAAGAGAACAGGGGCCACAGCAATGGAAATATACGTGGGTTCTATTTTCAACTTGATTGTAAAATAATGCCTCAAAAACACGCTCATGAATTATTCAGAAAACTAACAGTTCTCGTTTCAAATTCAGGGGACAGTCTGATAGACGCAAATTACAAACTGACTTTTAACACACGAGAACGAGGCGGGAAATTCTACTTAGTGCAGCTTTAATTAGTGTTTGGTTCCAGATGAATAAACGCCGGTCGGGACAGAAGTCGGGTTTTATTGAAAAACACAGCAGAGAGAGCGAAGTGTACGTTTCTCAGAAGAGCCTCGGCACTGCTGCCGGGTGAACTGAATAAATCAGGTCCCGGCTTGATGCACAGCGACTCTTCAACATAAAGTTGTGAGTTTCTGAATACTACATACGAGTGGACACTGATGTGAGCCAAACCGGTTTGACCACTCTAATCGACGAGGCCCGAGACTTGAATTGAACAACGTAGCAGAAGGCGGGACAGCGGCTGAAACCTTTAGGCCTCAAAGTTGCTTATGAAGTGTTTTTTTCAATTTGCAGATTTTGAAATGGACTTGTGTCATTATGACTTTTATTTCTGGTGTATTCTCTATCAAGAGTATCTGGTGTAATTAGTCAGTTAATGACCCTTTGAGGTCTAAACTTTTCTTTTCTGTGATCAGTTTTTTCATCTTCAAGATGTCTCCTTCATGGTTCCCTGGATTTGCGGCCTAATGGCTTCCAGTGTGTCCTTTTAAGTGACGGGTTCACTTTAAAAGTTCCCCGTACCAACTCTAAACTGGAGAAGACTGGTTTCCAGAACTCTTCATTACTAGAATGAACTGCAACCCACCTCGTGGTTATAGACACTCCTTCCTCTGTGGATACTTTTCAAGTGAGTTAAGACTTTTTTTAATTGTGTGACTGAATCATCTCAAATACAAGTGATCGATCTTCAGGTAGTAACAGCCGGCGTTATGGTGTTACCGTCATGCCAAACGGAGACACGAGGCCGGGCCTCCTTTTGATGGGATGTGTTAAGAGTTGAGCACACGGGCCCGCCGGGACTACTTTGACCGACAACCACGACGCAACATGGGCGCAGGTTGTAGAATAAAATGAGCTCCTGCTAACGAGCCCGGGCTGTATAATAATTCAACAAATATACCCCATGATGAAATGTCATTGTATCCTCACCCCCGTAATAACAGAAGTTCCTCTTGATGCGGTCAAAAACGAACCAGCGCTTCTTCCACGATTTGATTTTGCCGCCCATCTTCACCAGGTGGCCCTTGCACATCTTCTCTGTGAGGATGACGAAGGGGCAGGTGTCGATGCTGTGGCCGGACGACTCCACGTGGGCTCGCAAGTCAAACCCCTCCTTGCGGTTCGGCAGATAGCGCGTCATTGGACGGGCCTGTGAAGAAAATGCTTCGTGAGGCTTTAATGCTGATGAAACTCGTTGGCAAACCTTTTGCCTTTTATAATCCCGATACAGAGCAACATTAGCATTCATTCTAGATCATGATTCTGTCTGTAGATGAATACGAGTCCAATATTCACTCAACTTTAAGCTCTTTTTTGGTCTCCATCAACTCCAAAGTCTCTTTAGCTGCTAAATGCTGCACCGGGATCCCCAGCAGCTCGTCGCTGACTGAGTCCGTCTGCTGTTTGGGGCGGAGCAGGTGGTGGACATTGGGGTTTTAGAGCTTTATATGAGAAACGGTGAGAGTGAACCATAACCATGAGCTAAAATGCTCTTTTGATCTGCAGAACTGGGTGCATTTGTACTTCATGATTTAAGGATATTTGTTTACATACTTATACCACAGACGACTGGTAGTTAAACACACTCTGCCGAGATTAAAGCTTTAATTATGTGTACATTATATTTTGTCCCCCCCCCCCCCACCCCCCCCCCCCCCCCCCCGCTTCCCATCCATTTGTCTCTCTGTTCTTTCTCTCACCCTCCCCTCCATTCTCTCCCTTTCTTGACAATCTTTGATCTTCCCATATTCCCAGCCTCTCTTTATTGTCTCGCCTCTCATCCTCTTCCCCAAGTCTCCCGTTCCCTCCTCTCTTTTCTTCCCCGCCGCCCGTCTCCTCCCGCTGCTCCACTGACCTGGGAGAAGTGTTTCTCTCTCATCTTCACCTCCTCCTCCACCAGCCTCAGCCTGTGGGTTGTCTCGTCCTGAAGCCTCCTCTCGGCCTCCTCTCGCCTCCTCCGCTCCTCCTCCAACATCTGCCGCCGAGCCTGCACCTCCCTCTCCTGGGAGCGTCAGGAGAGGAGAAAGAGGAACAGATGGGGAGAAGAGAGGAGGAAATAACAGGGGCAAAAGGGAGTCGGGGAGAATATGTAAATAGTAGGCAAATATTGCAATACAAAGTGAGCGACTGTCAGAGGAGGCACATGAGAATTCAAGTCCCAATCCAGGGTTTTGTAAAATATATCCCGAAAGTCTGGGTAAGCTTTGCTGATGTAAAATGATCCTTTGCAGCTTTCAGATACTTACATACAGGTCTACTTTGTTTCAACATGTAGAAATAATATAAAGGTAAACAAACTACTTACAACATCATTTCACCACACCTCGAGCTGAGTGAATCACTCTGATGCACTGTTTTTTGTATCTATTTAAGAGGAGAAACTGGAGACTCCTGGGATCATTCAAAGTTATTGCTCAATTAAAGTGAATTATTTCATACAAATTGTGAGTTTAATTATGTGATTTATGTACATTTGCCATATGGATATATTGAAATGCTGTGTGCTTGTATCAATAAGGCCAGCAACAAAATGTGTGGCATAAAATAATCTCATCTAATAATGTTTTTAATATTTGCCAGATACATAAATATTATGTTTAAGTGTAGGTGAGTGTGGATCCATTTTATATTCACCTCTAAAACCATCTTAAATATGTTCTATTCAGCATTCGTTATGCCAGAGGTGAGGCAATAACATACATTTTACCAGCTAGCTAACTGATGACAATTTTCATTATTGATTATTCAGGAAAGGGTTTTGTTTATAAAATGTTAAAGAAAATAGTGAATATTGGCCAATATAGTATCCCACAGCCCATAAAGGTTCATTCAAATTACTTATGTTATTAGATCAACTGTCCAAAACTCAGAGATATTCAGCTTACCATCATATGTGACACAGAAAAGTCTTCACATAATCTTTGGCGTTTCTTGCTTGAAAAATGGCTAAAATTATTCATAGATTATCAAAATAGTTGCTGGTTACATTTTTTATCGACCAATCGAGTAATTGACTAATCGTGTTGAAATATGAAGAGAGTGTGTGAAATCATAACTGAGGGTAGTTGATAACGACACTCACTCGGTTCTCCATCAGTCTGGCTTTCTCCTGCTGCGCCTCCTTCAACATCTTCTCCATCTCCTCTATCCTCTGGGCCTCGAACCCGGAGGCACTACAACACACAGAGGAAGGAGTGTCTGATGGCTACGACAAGACGTTGGATGAAAAGCAGTAAACCAAACACCGGCAGCGGGGAGAGCTGGAGGAGTCAAGCTTTCCTTCATGAACCGTAAACAGTCGTTGAATTCTGAACTTCACGAAACACTGAAAACTTGAGGAGGTTGGCATGGCAACAGCTCCTGCGCGATAGTGACGGGAGCACACATGTAACAAAACATGTTGTCACGGGAACAAAGCGCAGTGACCCTTCTCCTGGGAGACGGGGCAGACTTGAGTGTTCCCATGGAAACAGAGCCCATTGCACATCTTCCAGTCTCTCACCTTTCTGGGGTACAGCCGGAGTTGCCAGTGGAGACGCTGGTCTCCATGCTGTCTGAGCTCTCCAGGCTCAGGGTGTCGTACGCCTGGCTGCCACTATGCGGCGCCTGATGGTGCAGGATGGAGTGATGCACTGTCGGAGACAGGTCTGTGGGACCAGAGAGGGTGCAGAGACAGCCGTCACAGACTTACAGTGCCCTCTACTGACAGTGTCAGCCCATTGCTAGTTGATTATAATCACGTCCAAAGCATGTTCAACTCAGTAAACTGGTGACATTTATTCCCACAGTTCTGAGTGAATGCCGGGTGAAAACCCTCCAGTGTGCTAAAGAGATGAGACGTACCTTTGCTCTGCAGAGCCAACCTTCTCCTGGAGTCCATGTCTAGTGTCTGTGACATCTCTCTCAGCATAAACTGTAACCCCTAAAAGAAAACATCGAAAGTATCACGTGTGTAACGACATAGAAGATTTGTTTTTTATGATTTACATGTTGATTAAACTGGTGTGCTCACCTTGGTGGATGCATTTTTCTCATGAGCAGCACCACTGGAGTGCGGCAGGGTGCATGACGCCACCTGTGCAACCTCACCATCTGATTTGGACTTCAATAGCTGAGAGAGGAACGAGCGCTGTTCATTGTTTATTCACATTTCGAGAGGAAGTTGATGTACTTTTGCTCCCAAAAAAATCCTTACCGCGTCCACTCTTTAGTCCTGATGTGGAAGATTTTGATTTTTTCTTTAATTTTAAATTTGACTATAGCTTGTGATTTTTTACTTGTATCTGGGCAGTAGAATATATTTACTCAAGTACTGTACTTCATTTTGAGGTACTTTTACTAATTTCAATGTTCTGCTATATCTTACTCCACTACATTTATAGTTTCTCACATCTTCAGCTCAATGCCTACAGCACTATGCTTTATGTTAATAAGACTTCCTGTTCCAGCTTGCAATGTTTCTTCTTTTAGGTTATAACATGCTTTACTTCACGCTTGCAGGATAATGAACCCAACTGATGATAAGACTAATATTAGCATCTGTCATTGACAAAGTTCCTGAAAGTCAAGAAACACCGCCCTGTCTTGTTTCATCCACTAGAGGACCTCCAAGTCATACAAATACGGATAGTCGAGTGGCTAGTGTGAAAATTAAAGTGAAAAGTGGATTCAGGGGTTCAAGTGTGTGTTGGCAATGCAATGTGTTGGCCTGCTGTTAGTGCCCTGTAGCCACACATAGCGAGAAAGAGTGGATCATTTACCTGACTGTGTCTGCGTGTGGAAAAAGACTTTGCAGGCAGTGGTGGAGGACATGACTGAGGCTCTCCAGCAGCCATGATGTCCTGGTACCAGCGCTCGAGGTTAATAGGAGGCATTGCATTCCCGCTCAGCTCAGGCTGGCTCTGAGGTGATGAAAAACATCCGGCCAAAGAGAGGGGAGGGGAGCAGCACCAGCATCAGTGACAGAAGCAACAAGCAGGTTGAAACAGTCCTCGCAGCAATAGTAATTGTTCAGTGGACGGCTGCAATGCTGGAGAGACTGAATGGTGTCGTCAGTTTTTTAAAAGCCAACCAAGAGAGAATAACAAACCTGCGCAGAGAGAAAGGAGGAAGGACCACATGCAGCTGAGTGGCACGAGAAGGTGGATTCAGAGGAGGCGAGTTGGAATGATGGAATAGAGGAAGAAGAGGAGGAATCAACTCTCTGCATCCCGAAGATCTGGCTTAACTGACTGACTGTGATGTACTCCTTCACACATACACACACACACACACACACCCACATACACACACACACAACACCAGTCAATGCAGACACACACACACATATATTTACAGAACAGGGAGCGAGAAGAAAGTGTAAACAAACATTGAGAAGGTTAATCTTTAGGAAGGATGATCTGAGACATTGTAAATGTGCGTAGGTGGGTTCAGTATTCAGTAGACAGAGAGTCAGAGGCAGAAAGCAGGCGGGGTGTCTACCTCACATGGCAGAGCCGGACCTACAGCGAAGGAGAGGCAGTGGAGAGCAGCAGGAGAGGAAGAGTGAGGCTGCGTAGAAGCATTTCCATACATCCTATAGACATCAGAGAGCCTGAGGTACTCCTGCAGCAACAGTCAAAACACAGGGATAAAAAGGGTGCAGACTGCAATAGTCGACACTTAGAAAAGTCATGCAAAGCAAACACGTGGGCATCACAACTCCCTTGGTCTCTATCTTTAAAATGAACACGCATGGCCGTCACATTACAGTATATAAGCATCCCAAAGGTCATCTTCCAAGTTTCTTTTTTTTTGCATCCTCTACTGCTTTAATTTTAGATAGTGTAAGCCTCCAAGTTGGAAAATGTAGAAACCTCAAACAAACATAATATAGAGAGAATGGCATGAACTTGACCCAACAACAAACAAACTGCAAGCTTGCTGTTGTTTGTGAGTATTTGCTAACACACCACATGCTGGTTTTTATCATAGAAACGGCAGCACAGGCATTTATTAGCCTTTTGTTAGGTGTTGTTACAAAGATGATTTTGTTGAGGTTTACCTCTTGAAGCCTAACAGGATAAAGTTCAGGGGAGGGCATGTGAGAGGAGGAGAAGGAGGCAGAGGAGGGGCAGGGGCTATGAGGAGGACCGTCCGCATAAACAAGGTCAGGTTCGCTGATGTGTAGAAATCCCTGTTTTAAAAAAGTTAATTTAAGTTAAACCAAAATCCACTTGGAAGGAAGTGTTTTGTTGTTGTTGTTGTTGTTGTTGTTGTTGTTGTTGTTGTACTCCTCCTCTATCTTAGTAACCACAGCTGGTTGTGAGATCACCGCTCACCTCTTTCATGCTGCTGTTGGGCTTTGGGAAGTGTCTCCCTCCTGTCAAGCTGTGGTACCTCTTCTCCAGGGCACACAACCTGTCTTGCTCCTAAAATGCAAAACCACCATGGAAATAGAGGTGCTTTCCCAGTTTGCCATGCATCACTTTTATGAATTAAATACATGCCTATGCTGTCGGATAGGTTTATTAACGGTGAAAGGCTAACCTTGTGTAGCAGCTGCAGAGTCACCGTCCTGTCTTTAGCCATCCTCTCACAGTCATGAGCCGCCTGTAACCCCAACTGCTTCACCTGTGCCTCCATAGCGGTCATCTTCTCCTGCAAATCAAATCGTGATGTCACGCTGACATATAATCTTAAATTGTCGATCATATTTTACAATTATATCCATGCCTTCC
The DNA here is from genome assembly GCF_009769545.1 of Cyclopterus lumpus. Lineage (NCBI taxonomy): Eukaryota > Metazoa > Chordata > Actinopteri > Perciformes > Cyclopteridae > Cyclopterus > Cyclopterus lumpus. Next base: position 14,590,411 of record NC_046979.1, read on the forward strand.
TCTTGGCCACGCTGCTTTGATTCTCCGCTCGCTCCTGGTGAAGCTGTGAGCTTTGAGTCTCCTTCTTCTCCTCCAGGCTGCTCTCCTCCTCCAGCTGGCAGAACTCCAGCTCCTCAAACTGCTTGGTCCCAGACTCCAGAGCTTCAGCTCCCTGTCCACGTGCAGACATACATGCAGGTTATTCACAGTTTGAAATCAGTCAGACAGAGATATCAAAAGAAGACTTGCAATATCTGCTATGTTTCTTATGGGTAACAAAACACCATAAAAGACCAAAACCATCAATGACAAACTAGTATTGTGTGTGTATCCAAAGCTGTGTATCTTATTACTTTCCCTGTGATGAACACAGACACTGCTGCTGCACCCACAAGCACGTATTTATGCACGGTTGAAAATAGTCCCCGTTGAAAGCAGTTTTCTCCTTTTTGAGTAAAGTTTTGCTAAAAAACTACAGCAGTCAAATGATGAGGGTTGAAACTGATGGTTTCTTCGGACTGGAGAGTTGGGAAAGTATTGAAGGATGGACTAACACATTCTTGGTTTTGGTGTTTTCATGGTTGATTGGTTCACAATGAGAAATGTATACAAAATACCAGCCTTGTCCTTTAATTTCCACAGAGAAGTAGCCAAAATGTTAGACCATTAAATCTGACAATAATTTGCATGTAATCATTAAGTGTGCGTATGTGAATTGAATCGTTCATGGTAAGAGGCATGCAAACTTTCAGAGCAGAGCTGTTAATTACATTATTAATTATTACGAATTGCATTTGACATTTCAAGCATCCAGAATTAGGGAACAGCAGAGATTAAGCAACAGTCTAAAAGTGCTGCTGGAGTAGCAGAAGCATTGCTGACTGTTGAGTTACACTTATAACTGTTTATAATGAGGGGCAACAGCAGAAAAAGAGGAAATGCACAGTCTGCATACTTATGAGTGGCTCTGAGTGCTTCAAAACAGAGTCAGTGTTATGTCTGCAGCTGTTTCTGTGCAGATCATACACAACTGTGGTATTTGGTATATCATAACTCACTGTTGCCAGCCAGTGGGCTGCGTGAGAACACTGACCCTGCTGAGCTGCTCCTGTAACTGTTCCCTTAGAGACAAGGGGCACTTATCAAACTGCCTCTTCAGCTCATTGTACTCATTCCTCTGCTTTTCCAGGGCCTTCCGCTCAGCCGACACATTAGCCCTCCCCTAAAAACACATAGAAACACACACGTACACACGATTGGGTCCGCATTTAAACTCACACACACACACACACACACACACACACACACACACACACACACACACCCCAGGAAGAAAAAAATTCACAGATAACTCAAATCCATGCAGCCAAGCTAACAGGCCAGAGCAGTTAAAGTATTAGAGGGTTGAAGCCGAGGTTAGGTTGGCAGGTGTGTTGAGATGTCGTAATGATCCACACAATGTTACACAAAGTTACATGCACATCTGAATCAACATTCTAGTGTTGGCTACATCCACCTAAAAGCTAAAAGATGTCCACTGTTGATGTTTTGTGTCTATTTAAAAAGCTTGAAGCTGTTGGACACTTCAAAGAGAAGACAGTTTGTGCTTTGTGTTTTAGGACATACAGCTAATAAATAAGCAGTGCACGTCAGTTGAGATCTGAGAAAAAGATATATACTGTTTGCAAATTTGTGTGAGTGAGTTTTTATACAGTCAAACGCAGATGTTCAGGAACATTCACGTGCAAACTGTACTTAGAAACCGGTGGCTGTAAGCAAATCAACAGCATTTCCTGGATGTTTTTTTCCTGGGTGCCCACCTTGTCTTTCTCTCTCTGGGTGGCCGTGTCCAGCTGGCTGAGTTTGAGCTGCAGCTGAGAGAGGATTTCATTTTCAGCCTCCGCCTGCTCCTGCTCTGCCCGCCTCTCTGCCTGCAGCAGGGCCTGCTCCATCTCCACCTAGAGATCAACACAGAGTCAGAAACTGCAAACCACCTGTCAAGCTCTCTAAATCCTTCAAGTGGAAGGATTTAGGACTTGATAGGACTTGAAGGATTTAGTGTGTGTGTGTGTGTGTGTGTGTGTGTGTGTGTGTGTGTTTACCTCCTGTTTGGTCTCTTGTAGCTGCAGCTCCAGCTCACTGACTCTGTGCTTCAAGTCATCAACCCTGGCCAAGATCCTGCTCCTCTCCTCCTCCAGATAGACCTGCTCCTGACCGGCTAACAGCTCTTCACACTGAGGGAACATACATACAACTTCGTTTGAAGATTCCTAATCAGACGTAATCTAATGCATGCCTTCATGAATGTGTTTGTTACCTCTTGGTGTGTGCTCTCTGTGCTGCTAGACTCCTCTCGCTGGGTGTCCTCATCGTTCTCTCTCAGCCTCTGGGGTCTGTCTACTCCCTGAAGGGACATCCCCCCCACTGTGTTCAAACAGGTTCCTCTAGCCGCCCCCAACAGCCCACTCCTCACCACCTCAGCCAGCTCCGCAGCACTGTCATCGTGATTATAGTCTGCACACAGATTGAGGATGGTCTCCAGCCTCTGTCGCTCCTACAGAAGAGATGTGAGATGTAAGTGGGTCTGTCCTATATTATAGATCATATTACAGATAAGCTGCAAGTGTCCTTGTGTGACATTGTCCCATTTAGGCAGCTGCCCCTCAGCCACTGGCACAGGACAGCTGTAACCTGATAGCAGGAGGGCCGAAGCTGATGTAGTTTGTCTCTCAGGAGGGAGCTCCTAGTAAAACCTGTCAGAGCCCAAGTTGTTTATGAGAACAGAATCTGACAAAAAGCATCAATGTGAAGCTGGCGAATTTTGGTTTCACTACACCAGTTGTCAATTGTTTTTTTCTCCAATTAGAGATGCTTTGAATGTGTCTCTTTATTATGTTTTGTATTTGTTTGCTATATGCCACATGGTTCTAGCTTGTGGCCAGTCTGCCGTCTCCCATCCCTCCAAACAATGAGAGGTTCGCTTTGATTGACCAGAATAAATACGCAGAATTGAGAAACAATAATTAGGATCTTGCACACTTGGGAATTGTGCCTGACGTGTGTGTTGTTGTGTCCACAACCACCAGGATGCTTTTGTCTGGTATTCACATTATTCAGGCTGTTGAACTCTGTCACAGGTTTTGACTTTAACGGCAAGATTTAGACCTTAGAAAGTAGTTTATGCTGTTTGCCTGGTTCATTTTCTGTAAAATACGGACATAAGAATAGATATAAAGCTACAATGAACCAAATATTTTTGATTTGACAGTTGCGTTAACATTATCATTTAAAGCAAAAGTTAAACATTTTGAGAAATTTGCTTTCTTGCAGAGCGTGAGATGAGATGATCCATACCAGCCTCATATGTCTGTTGCCTTTAAGTTACATCCAGCAGCTAGTTAGTTGAGGTTAGCTCAGCTCAAACACTGGAAAGATCTGGAACAGCTAGTCTGGCTCCATCTGAAGGTAAAACCAGCACCTCTAAAGCTACTAGCTAACATATTATATTGTTTTATGTTATCTCAGGCCGATTGTGTTACAGACACAAGAAAGTAAAGATTTCCCAAAATACAGGTCATCTGGAGGGGCAAAAATATTGTAGCACTGAAATAAACTCCTTTGCTTCATTACCACTGACATGTTGCTGTTTATTGCAATTTAAATATTTTTGAATTAATGTATAGAAATATTTTCAATTAACCAGAACCGCCTACAAAACTATTTGAACTCTGTTGCAAACCCACAGTTTGGCCTCCTCCCAGTGGAATTGATGCTAAAATTAACTTTTCAATCACATTGCTTCCTCTCTAGCTATGCCCTTTACTTTAGCTGAGAGATAAACTGCCGCATGGGCTTTTTTAAAGTGCACAATATCTATGTATGTAGGTTGAGTTCAGTAAAGTGAGATTTAAAAAAGGAAAATCCGGCATGGCTGTGCCAACTGTGCTAAAAGAGCACAAATATAGGGCATTCATTCCACTGTGAGGAAATCCTCTCTTTGCCTCTCTCATCTCTACAGTTGATCTGTGTTGTGTGCTTCTTTTAAGGATGCGATAGCAAACAAACCACAAACATATTCAGGGACCCCACACTTAGTTCAGCACATCAGCTGGTTGGTCATTGAATGTATTTTATATAGGAATGCAAACCATTTAAACACACAATAGACTAATCTAGACTAATGATGCAAGGCCCCTTCAAAGTACTTTTTTGAGTGACGTTTTGGGAAATACATATATTCGCTTTCATTCAGAGGGTTAGATGAGAAGATCGATACCACTGTGATGTCTGCATGCTAACTATGACGCTAACATCACATCTAGGAGAATTAACATAGCTTATCATAGACTGGAGAAAACTAGCACCTCTAAATCTCATGAATTATCACATTGAATCTCATTAGTTTATTGCATAGTCCAAATGTTACACTTGTTGTCTTTCTGCGAAGCTAAGCTAATCGACTAATTGATTTTACCCATAAGTCAAATCTGTCATTTTCACACATTTTGTAAGGACTAAACAAATGACCTTTATAAGTGTTAATAAATGGTGTTGATTAACTAATCCAGTCTTGCTGTTTGCTTCTCCTTCCAGTCTTCATGCTAAGCTAAGCTAACCATCTCCTGGCTCTGTCTTCCAACTTACTGGACGGAGTGGTGTCAGTCTTCTTATTTGACGCTCAGCGTGAAAGTAAATACGCACATTTCCCAAAATGTCAAACTATTCCTTCAACAGGCGCCTTGATATCATCAAGTTCTGAAGCTTCATTCCCCTCTTTGATTTGTCCACTGGGATATTGATAAAGTAATTTTCTGTGAAAATGTAACTTTTTTCACACAGTGGTTATCTACATTCACGTGTGTCCTATTTGTGTGCTCAAATGTTATCGTAAATACACATACCGTATCCTCATTTGTCAAGTACCAGCAATATAACACAAACCTCAGCCAACAGTGAACAAATCTAAAATTGCAGCTGGATAATTGTATGATTTAAAGCATGGAAAAATGTCAAATATGGATCACACTAATCAACACTTTCTTGGGCCAAGAAATATCAGCTCTTTATCTATTTATGTATTAGGTGATGTCTTAAATTATACTGGATAACTCAACACAAACACGGACCATACTGCAGTCCAACCCTTATCAGTACAACTCTGATGCATGTTGTCGGTTACGCTCTTATTTGTTTCCAGAAACCTTTCAGTTCCTGAAATAGTCTGTGGACATGAAGGGGCGGGAACCCCCACCCCCTCCTCTCCCTATGGTCCCTTCAGCTGTCAGCAGGCAGGGAGGGGGCTGAAGAATGGTGGGGGTTTGGGGGCGGTGGGTGTGGACTCAGGATGGATAACAAGTATGCAATCTATGATCTAGTGTGGGTACGAATAAGAAAGAGCCTTTAGTCGAGCACAACAGCTTTGAAAGTAAAAGCCACTCTTCCTTTTGGTAAATATAGTGTTGAGCCATATGCAGCCTTGCCCTCCGCTCTGGACCTTAAGACTGGTGGAGGAATGTTCCCCCCGTGTTACTCGGGCCACATGGGCTGACGATGCCAGTAATGCTCTGGGGAGATGAGCTTGTGGATGTATGCCAGGGGATTTAGAAAGGATATCTGAATGTAGACATGGTGTCTGCCATGCCAGCAGTCCCAGCACCTTCACTTACTGTAACTCTCACACGTGTGCCTGCTGGATGTTTAATATTCCTTTATAGAAATGTGTTTTTTGCAAACAGTTTGCACTCCCGGATACAGCTGTGGCTCTCTACCTTAAGCGTCTTTTGATGATTTTCACCAAATAGATAATAGCAGATTTTAAGTATATACAAATTCCACCAGTCCACAGGATGTAGAATAAACAAGGACAAACCAGAGCAGCAAATGTTTTCTTTATGACTTCCTGTGCAAAGTGCACATCATCTTCCAGACTGGGCATTAATAACTGTTATTATTATGTCATATCTGCTGTGAAGTCATATCCAAAGTGCTGATCACTTACCAGTTTCTCCATTTCCTGCTCTCGCAGCCTCTCCTCTCTCTGCCAGCGGTGGTATTCCAGCAACTCGTCCTCATTGTCACTGATCTCGGAGATGCTGTTTTTGCGTTCGCGGGTATAGGGTTTCACAAGACTCTGTTCTCTGCTGGAGGATCCTGTCATGGAAGTCTTTCTTTTGGTACGAGGGCTAGCAAGAGGAGATGAACTAGACAGAGAACCCAGGCCTGATATGATGGCACTTCCCGGGCCAGACCTTAACTGCCTGCCTCCAGACTCCTTCTCCAGCCCAGAGCGTGGTGGTGGACCCTGGGCATACATTGTCCTCAATACTTCTTCTTTTGAAGTAGTTGTGAGTTTGAGGTGGCCCTGGGGTCCCTCTGGGACGCCTTTGACAGTGAAGCCCTGTGAGGCGAGGGAGGAAGCCGAGCCCTGCGATCCTGGAGTCGCTCTGCGGGACATGTAAGGGCTGAGAGGAGGAAGCTCTCTCAGGCTGGTGGACCCGATCGGCTCTGGAGTCCTAAGCCTTTGAGGGACTTCAACATGAGAAAGGTGCTGATCCCGCATAGGACTTGGGGATCTCTTCTGTAGGGAAGAACCTCTTACTTGAGGGCTGGATGGAGCTGTTGTTGAAAATTGGACTTGACCCTGTCCTGGGCCCTGTCCTGACCCCCTGTTAGGCGGTGTGGGGCTTGACGTGGCCTCTTCTCTTGCACTTCTAAGAAGCGTTGGGCTCTCCTGGGCCCACTGAGCACCACTCCTAGCGCTTGAGGCCACAGAGAGTGAGGTCCGTGGATGGGGGACAGGAGTGTGGTTGGTTTTGTTCCCGAGGTTCTGGCCCAGAAAGCTGCTGCTGTTTTCATAAATGGAGTCCTCGGTCATGGAGCCGTTTCTCCCATTGAGCATGCTTGGATGAGAGGGCTGAGGAATAGGGTGTTTAATAGATCCAGCCTGCAGCACCAAAGAGTGTTGGAGGTTCTTTGATATGTTGCTAATTGTGGAGTCACCGTTGCTCGAAAAAGACCGATGGTTCCCGTTCAGGACACTTTGAGAGTCTGCACAGGGAGACAGAAACACTTGTGAATGAGCATTCCTGTTGAATCTAGTAAGAAGACACCCTAAAAAACAGTTGCAAAAACACACATAAACAAACACAGTGGGAGGGATCTGTCCTGTATTGTCTTTGCCTACTGACGCCCACTACACAGTCAGTGCTGTTTAGGTCAAAGGGGGGCGCCCTTAAAAGGACAAATAGACATGCCTAAACATACACAGTGTCCTGTTTGCCCACTTTAAATAGTGATAAAAGTCTTGGAGCCCAGGTTCTCCTGTATGACGCAAACCCGGCAGTCGGGATAGTGCGCTCCTCAGTTGTGTTGTAATCCTACAGGGATCTGAAGCTGCTAAATATAAAAGCTCCAGCGGTCTACCTCATTGAGAGCAGATGAAATCAGGGCCTGGTCAGGAAATAGTCGGCCATACACACAGGGAACCACCCACTGACAGCCGAACCAATAAGGTCAGAAGAGAATGGAATCTAAATATCATCAACAGCTCGAACCCACAGTCAAAGCACTTAACGGGACAGAACAATATAACGTCATCTGAATGTATCTGTAAAAAGAAAGGTTACAACAATCCTCAGTCACAATGAGGTCACACCTAGAGCGAAAAAACACAGATTTAAATGAACTAGATCACAATGTAGGCCAAAGATAATTAGTGCCTGAACAAGCTATTTCTAATACCAATGTTGCAGTCAGACTTCAAGACCAATTGTGCCGCAGATATGAAAATCAAGAGCTGATAAAACTAGCATTATATCTGATTAGTAGAAAACAAATACAACTTCCTTTTATTAAACCTTTGACATGAGAATGTAAGTTTAATGTCAAAGTCAGTTCTAAATGGATGTACATTGTCAAAATAGTTTTCTCTTTATCCTGCTTACTGCATGCCATCTCATTAACCATTTGTGAGGACGAAAGCCTTAAAAGATGGATAGTTTTAAGACCTATTCATGTACAATATGTCATCCTTCCCAAGTTCTTCACTGCAACAGCTGTACGAGGGTGCAGCAGAGGCCAGATGTTCTTGATTTGTACACTAAGATCGTAAGAACCTAAATATAACTAAATAGTTATAAGTCCATGTACTCGTCCCAGAATAACTACTGAAGAAACTGTACAACCTCCATGCACAGCAGGGTTTTCTGGGCCCCTGATTAGTTATTATTACTAACTGCATGCCCTCCATGCATGAGTACGAACACAACCTGGGTGACTTACACACAGGAACTGTACAACCTGATGCTGTGTAATTATGAAAGCATGGTCTCCTACCTGTAGGATGAGTTCTTGTCGTGCTCAGTCCTTGGCTTCCTCCGGGCAGCAGGCTCTTCATCCGCAGGGCCTCCTCTGGATGGTTGAAGCGGAAAAAGACAGACTGACCAAAGCACAGCATGCACCCTGCCAGGAGAGGAGACCGTGTGGGGAGAAAGCTGTCAGTGATGTTAGTTCACATCTTCAAGGAGGAAACGCATTGACACCACCATAAATACACTGCTATAAAAAGATTCCACTGACTGATTAACAGTTTTGTTTCCATATTTAGTACCTAAGATTAATGTCAGCCTTCAATTTAAATGGCTAACTAATTCAATATGTCTGTAATGGCTGAAGTCACAGTTATATTTTTGAGTGTATCGAAACAATTTCACAATACTGTCCTGCTTAAAAGCATCACATAATCAACACAATAGGAGGTGTGAGCATATAGACAGATCTGTCTGTAAGATTCATTTGAAGATGAAATGTAAACACTGCAGCTTGACATTTTATGAAACAAGTGGATCGAAGAGTGAAAGCTAGTGGTAATCCAGCATGAGGGAAGAAACAGTCCTTGAGGCACAGACGTTGCAAAGAGCTTAACATTTCTACTATTGTTGTTTATACATCAATAAACGGACTAGGTTAACTCACGTGTAATTAACCAGTAAGTAAAATCAACTCCTTCCCCTGCATTTCCTCTCTGGTGGTTTTCAGGAATGCCTGATGATGTATTCCCTGAGAGTCACACACTGAAGCTTCGTTTCAAGTTCTGGATATTCCACGGGAAGTTTAATATTCATCTCATCCTTCAAAGTGAAGTCAAAGGTCCACATGGCTGCAATATTGTTCCGTATGATAGAAATTAAGCAGTTTCCTCCATTCCTGCGTTGTTTTATTCAAAATGTCCTGAGTTCTTTGAATGCAGCCTAAAGTATTCTTGTTCAGCAGCTGCTGCCTCCACACACGCCTGCTGATTACCAGGCTTCAAATGACATTCTGGTGTAGCTGCTGGCTTGGGGGGTGGGACTGTTATGCCCTCTTTATGGCATGTTATGCATGTTACTGGAAAGACATGGGACTGTTTCGTGTTTGTGAAGCTAGGCATTGTTATCATCCACCTTGCTTTTAAAGCTCATCAGAACCAATTTATGTATGAGTATGAATTACTACAATGGATTTACTCTTTCAATCATCATCATTTCAGACATCTGACTACATAAATGGGATTTCATAGATAACTAACGGTCTATAGCCAATACTTTGAGCTTGATGGTAACATTGGAATGCTAACAGGCTCACAATGACAATGCTGATCGGAAGCAGGTGTGATGTTTACTATAATGACCATCTTAGCTCAGCATAAAGCATGATAACATTTGCTAATTGCACCAATCTGATAGGAACATCTATAACATCTATAGTTTTACCAATATTTAGTCAGGCGTGAACAAATTGAAGATTGACCGGATGACGACACTAGATGGAAATGTGAAGAGGACAATATTTCATGGCAACCCAGCCAATGGTTGTAAGGCATTTCACTAGAACCGCACTGGTAGCATGACAAATGAAAACCTCTACTGGATCTCTGCCTATAGTAGACACGATATACACTACTGTCCTACACAATCACTAGTAATCAGCTAGCTTTTGTTTTTGTGTTTGTTTTTTAAGCATCGATTGATAAAAGGTGCAAAAAGATACAGCTTTAAACCCAACTATCATCACTTCCGGCTGTGACAGAGCTACCTTGTGTCAGGCGAAAGGGTTTGGTGATGGGAAGACCATCTACAGAGCACTGGTTTCCACATGGGTACAAGGTGATGCTGTCTGCTTGGTTGTCAATGTAGCAGTGCTGAGCTGAGATGCCGTGGCCCTGCAGAGGGATATCGGTCCTTCCACTGCCCAGCGTGGTTCTCCCTGCAACAAGAGAAAACATTGATTTTCTCAGCATCAGTTACAGGAGCTCCCATGTGGACCTGTGAAGACTTCTCTGAAGTATTCCTGGGTTCAGTTCGAAGTACGGGTGTCATGTCAGTGTCAACCCGTGAATGTTGGAAAACAGGTGTTAGTTTCAAGCGGTGTGCTTAGCCCGGCATATGACAGGAATCTTGTTAAAGGAAATTAATACACCCATCAACTATTTTCTGTGTAGTGGTTTGACTATCAGTTGTATTTATATTGCTGTCTGAGTGCAGGAGATTGAACTGTCACACTATTTATTCTTATGTGATGGTTGATGGAGCACAAATACAAAATATCTCCGGGGTTACGAAGTCAATAACTCGTCTCTTTCTCTTCCTCTGTGGTGTCAAGGCTCAGTGCTGCAAGACAATCCCAGACAAGGGGGTAATTGCAACTATGGTGCCGTAACCAGATGGTCAGAAGGTAAGGTGTCATCAGTTTTGGTCAATTCATCACTCATGACAAGTTGTGCTGCCTGCTTATTAAAAAACAGACTTATTTAACTTGCTTGTGGAAGTGTCTACATGTGCAAACAATAACATGATTATCTCCTCTTAGTTAGTTACGTTAACAAGGTAATGGTGCAGTTAAACAAGCTCTCAATTATTATGGACATTTTAAATTGGGAACAACATCAATGAGGTTTCTAATGTCCTATTCAACAAGGACATTAAGATATCTATGAAATAAGTGGTGCATAACTGAAGTGAGAAAATATATCATTTTAAACGAGTGTTTAATGTCCACCCAGCCCACCAACACACACACATACACTACAAATCTCTCTCTCACACACACACACACACACACACACACACACACACACACACACACACACAGTTGTTCACCTTCCAGCAGAGGCAGCAAGGTGATGGCTGTGCTCAAGCGTCCACTCCCCAAACTAACCAGGTGGGGGCGCTCTGCCTGAACTTTCAGGGACTTGCCTGTCTCAAACAGGTCTAAAGGAGTGCTCTGTCAAAACAGAACCAAGAAAAGAAACATCATTATATGATCCTACATATGGAGATGTATCACTATAATCCAAGATTGTTTCATTAAAAGTCAGACGTACTTGTTAGAAATAAACAGTAAAGCCCATATCAGAGAGACAGAGCATGGAAATGACCACGCCTTTACAATTGATATGTATATATATATATGTAAAGGTAGATTACATGGTCCACTCTTACTGCAAGCACTGATTGGTAGATTGCTTTGTTTATTTGAACTTGAACACTTTTAAGTCCATAAAACAATCTTTAATTCCTAAATAAGATGACTCACAGCACATATATAATAGTAATAAAAAGTCAGTTTCTCAGGATTTAGCACACCAGTTGTATCGCCTGTAAATCCTGATAAATGACTCACCTGTAAGACCTGATGCGTCTGTCTCCCATGTTCGCCTTTGCTCCTGCTCACGCGCTCCATCTCTTCTGGACTGTCAGACTTATCTGACACATGAAGATCCTGAAGCAAACACACATGCAGAGAGAGAGAGAGAGAGAGATAGAGAGAGAGAGAGAGAGAGAGAGAGAGAGAGAGAGAGAGAGAGAGAGCATGAATGAGAGCTCTGGGAATACTGCTACTACAGTTGTACTACAATGGGAACAGTGCTTTCCTTTGCAACCTCCTGCCCCACTTATAAGCCCATGTGACCAAACCATTATACTGGGTAATTGTTTCACCAGACAAAATGAGCCATCAAGAAGAGTTATGCCTCAATCTAAGAGAGATTACTGTTTTTTCACATTTGACAACAGCCTGCTGTTATGGAGGTATCATCACAATGAAAATGAGCTCTGCAGGTCCCTCACACATCAGGGGTCCAATCACCGCTAACTCGGCCCACGATGAGTCACTGTGACACATACACATACACATCTTACAAACACAAAAACACACACACACTCACACACACACACAAGCTCCATGTTTGCAGACAGATGCTGCATATTAGATCCAGCTGTGTGCTCATCGCGGCTCACATCAGACGAGGAGGAAACAGGACCAGACGGACCTCAAACTATCACACACAGACACATACGCAGCCCAGATGACTCAACATGTTTTTCTACTAAAAGCTGGTATCCGCATCTCTCATCACCCACATGGGTTGCTTGCCCTGGCAACAATTTAGTATCAGCTCAGCATTCCAAGCCAAACTGAGTTAGACACAACTACCTACTATCGAGCGTCTGTTGACACAACTACCTACTATCGAGCGTCTGTTGTGTCTACCTTCTCTTTACTTTAATGATCTGTCTGAAACTGAAGTTTCTGAAACTCGTCTGGAGGAACGAACATCATCTTTCCAAAAGATATTCCTGCATTTGGTCCTTTGATGGTGGTAAGACGGTGTTGAATATCTCTTCAACTGGGTTGACACATCGTGACTATGAAAGTAATAGAATATGATTCACAGTATGTTCACACTCAAGAAACCATTCAATAATCTGTGCATCTCCTTTATTCATCTTTTTCCTTTAATTTCACACCTGTCTGTAGGTCAGGAAGTGACCACATCAGCCCGTTGGCACACCAACACATGAGTCTTGCATCAAAGACAAATGCTTGAGGTCTTTGTCACTACATGCTGACATCACCGTTTAAGTCTAATTCTGGAGAAAAAAAAATAGACAAAAAACATCCACAGCTGCTGTGCTCCCATTTTAGCCCCGGCTGAGACAACAGGGTGTTCTATCATTGTCTGATGTCACTGCAGACGAAGCCGCCGCATTAAAACCTCACATATCTGACAATCACGTCCAGTGTGTGGGTCTCAGAGGACCCAGTGGCACGGTGAACAGAGCGTCCCCTCTGTTCACCGTTGACACTGGACCCCTCACGCCTCTGCTGTCAGCCCACTGGGTGTCAACACAAGCCCTCTTTGAGCCACGCAGTCAGACACAGGACAGGACAGTGGGCAGGGCAATGTCTCTCTGGCTGTCTGACTCACACGCACACACACACACACACACACACACACACACATGTGCACACATGTGCTCCCGCTCCCACAAGCCTCAGTGATTGAACGTACACACCCAGGCCAAAGAATAGTTGTAGTGCTTGCTAATGCAGGGCCTTCCACTGTAACCTATGATTACGGGGGCAGTTATGCCCTTCAGAGTTGCCATGAGCTTCTGAAAATAGACACCGCCAGCCACACGGTCTGGGCTGCTACTTTTAAAGAGAAATGATTTCTGCTGAGAGCGAACGCTGACAAAATTTATATTTGACGTGATGAATACAATTAAACTGTGTTATTTTATAAAGGATGAGATAAAGAAAATAGGCAGAATACAAGTTACAAACACAGTCAACAGTGTACTTACTTCAATGCTTACTTTCAAGGCATGCAGCTCTTACCATTGCTCTACTCTTACGGAGTCCAGGCAACAGCTAGGTCCATGAGTTTGTCTGAAGTATATTTATCCGTAGAGCAGAGTCCACATTATTGTTTATGTCTTGCTCCTGGCTTTCTTCATCCACTTACTGAGTTCCTCTGCTCTTTCCCTCCTCCCAACCCCTTCTCCTCCCTGAAAGCAGAGTTACAGAAGTGGAGCCCGGCATCGGCACTGCCCTCTAAAATGTGCTAATACGTCTCACTGAAGTATTTTTTTTATTTTTTATGAACTTCCTTTCTCTTTTCTTTTTTTTGACAGATAAACCCTATGAGTAAAGAAAATCAAGTCTATATTAAGAGAGTCAAAGTGTCAAAGTTCAGATCTGCCTCAGAGAGTCCCTGAGTTATATTCACTCCTACAGGATTTCCATTGATTGAAAGATCAGCTGGAACGCACCTGATGTTTAGAGGAGGAGGCTGGAGACCAAACCCCTTCGATGCAGCGAGTCTCCTTAGCTGTGTCTAGTGGTAAATCAGGTGTTAAGAGTCTGATCCAGGGAGGAAATACAATGTGGTGGAGGAGGAGGAGGAGATTTAAAAGACCTTGTGTCCTCTGGCTTCCTGCTCTGTACCAATGGTGTAACAAACAGCGTGTATTTCCACTGTGGAAAACTGTTGAATAACTTAGTTTACTTAAGTTTCAGATAATATGACTAAGCATGGTGGATTATAATGTGTCCACTGCGCTTGATACATCAGTAAGGATGGGTTACAGAAAGACTATGTTCCACAGGAAGTGAGCGAACCCATGCGAGCCATCTCTTCAGGCGTCCCACAGGAATGAATTGGCCCGCACAGACTCACAGAGAGAGTGGGAGAAAGACTCCACTATTGATCTCTCCAGGCTTTTCCCATGTTCAGGGGCCAGAGAGGAGCTGGAGGAAATGAAGCAGATGATGAGTCACTGAGGAAAATAAAAACAAACAGAGGCAGCTAAGTAACCAGTCTGCAGAGAGGTTTGATTTGTTGATGATGAGTGAGTCGGCCTCCGTGATGATGTGGATGTGGAAGTTACAGCAGAGGGGGTGAAAAGTTGCTCAATGTCCTTTAAATAGGGATTTCTAGATTACACTCTACAGTAACCACAGAAAATATGTTAATGCAATAGAGGAAAGGGATACTTAACAGTGTCAACCCTTAATAACTAACATAATAGGATATGACAATGAGTGTCCACACCAATATAGTCTTCAAAGGCGTATAATTATATAATTGTATTCACATTGCATCTTATTAATTGGAGCACATGACTTTAAAAAAACTATTGTCACATTATAAAAAAGGATTGTGATTCATACGATTATTAACAGAGATATTTAAAAAATCAGCTGAAACTATTCAGATTATGAAGACATTTTTTATTTTGCGTTGGACTTATTTTGGTCTGGACTGTTGAACTGATATCCGGATGGACTAATAATTAATATTCGGTATACCTTCTGATCGGGATTCCTATAGCCAATACTATGACTTGTCTTTATGCAAGACCTTTCCCTACATGTCTTGATTGTAAGCCTGAATTGACTGTAGCAATGCCTCAGCATTCAAACAGGTAACGTCGAGGGTGATTAAGGTCACCGCTACGAAGAAGATTTACCAGCTGCACCGTCAGCCTCAGCTGATTTCCTGATCACACTGGTTTTATGATTAATTGAATTGTGCGGCTAGTGGGAGGTTCCGATTGTATAGTCTGTGGGCCCTGTACATGCACACGGTCTAACCTGACTCTAACCTGACTTGGGGATCCGATGTAGATCTCTGCAGGACATGACAACAAACAAGTGGAAGCTTGGTACAAAATGTTTTAGCAGGGTGCAGTCAAAGAGGTCGAAGCAGCTCACAATCCATGAAGCGGAAGAATGCGCTGCAGTCAGATGAGAAACACCTTTCACTTTCCTTCTAGCATTAATTAAAAAATAACTGGGACTTCCTTGCCCTGAACCCAGACAGCACTTCCTCTCAGCAGTGCACAAAAGATTGACAGTCCAAAACCTGAGCTTTGCCCTCACCTTGAGCTGAAGTTAACCATTTGAGTGCTGGAGCTGGTTGTGGCCAGGAGGAATGCTGCATGTGAGACTCACCATGTTTCATGTAATAAAAGACTGATGGGTTATACAGATTAACCTCATCTACAGCAAAGAGCCAGATATAGTAGGAGGACATCCAGACATCGTTGAAAAAAACCTTCCTGTTTTGCAACCAAATATTAACGTGTCCACATGAATGCCATTTGAATCTCCTGACCTGATATCACACCCACATTCAAATATATTGCAACAATCCCCAAAGAGTACAGAAAGCACCAACTCAAATCATGTGCCAAGTGCTACAAGGCACGACCCCAGAAGACCCAAAGAAAAACAGGAAGTTGCTGATATTCCCAAAACCTTTCCTTAGAGTCTCCTATCAAACTGATGTGGTATATATACTCTTTGTAATAACTGTCCACTTGTCTCTCGTAATTTATCAGCACACAAAGTCAATGCACATAAGAATAATAAAGAGTAAATATTATCTACATGCAAACAAATGGTAATTGGATAGTAAAGTATAAATGCAGAAATGTGTCTCATGAGAAGGTTTCGGGCACTTTAAAGTTAAGAATATACTCACTCAGTACCCGAAGTACATTACTGGAAGCCTGAGCCCCAAAGGCAGCCGGATCTCACACACACACACAAAAAAGTGTCCATTCACAGAGAAAGCTGGGTTTGGACCTAGAACCCGCTCTCTTTGTGAAATCAGATGACTGCCCCCTGCTCTCTACTGTTATAAAAGATAACAAAGATGATAATGACGATATGTAAACTCTGTCACGCACAGTGTACAATGACTGAGCGATAACTGGGTCATATTAGGCTGAACACCCTGAGTGTAAACTGCCACAATAGCCCTATTATCTCTTACTCTCGCCCACTTACTCTGTCTCTCATTGCAACACACACACAAACTGCACGCACACACACCATGAATAAACAATGTTTGTTTCCCATTACCAGAGTGGGCTGGGAACATCATCTTGTCTGTGGGCAGATTCAGTCCAGGATTAAAAAGTCTTTCCATGAGAAAACGTCTCCAAGTTCTCTCCTTCAAATACGCTGCCAGTACTTCATTGCTATTGGGAAAGTTTCAAAGTGAAACATTTAGTGCATCCACATACATCTTTCCACCGGGGACTCCCCTCTTTCCGGCCCTTTTTCTCTTCCCACTTATCATTCCTTTTCCCCATTCATTTCAATCTATCATTGAACTGTCGTTCCCACAGATTTGATCTCTAGACTTTCTCAGATGTACAGACTCGGTGAACACCTCGTGAAAACTTTCCCTTCAATATCCCTTATCTGGCTTTAAGTAATACTTCTTTTTTTGGTTCCATTTGCCATCCCACCAAGCTGTAATTAACAAAGCAGGGTAAAGTGTCAGGGTGAGATCACTTCAAACTCCTGCCGGATTCGATTGCCTTTGTTTGCTCTTTTGGGAGAGTGACATTTTACAGACATACTTTCTCTCAAGTCAAACGTTTCTGTGACTTTAAATGCATACAATTACATAAAAACTCTCCAACCACAGAAAAAGAAGAGGTAAACTGGGAAAAACTGAGTATCACTGTGTTTGCGTTGCTTTGTCACAAACAGCTGAGAAGAGCTGGTATATTTAGAGTCTTTGACAGAGTGCCAGTCAGGAAATTACAGTTTGTCACAGCCAATGGACATTAAAGTTTTTCCTTTCAGGCTGGAATTTTTAGCTTGGCTGCCGGTGTTGGACACGTTGTCAAGGCCCGAGTAATTGGTTCAGCCTGTCCTGGGCTCAGTTCAACCTTGGTCGCTGTTTTTGCCACTAATAAAACAGCCGAAGCAGACGGAAATATCTGCAGGCTCTCCTCCTGTGGAATGAGTATGAGTGATTGTAGCTGCATATGTCAACGATGTAATGAGAAAACAAGTAATCCCCACCAAAGACAACATTAAAATAACCACGTCTCTTATGAATCCCACACATCCAATTATTAAGTACAACTGTTGGAAGAACTGATGTTTTAATGTCACTGGATATTATATTTTAATGTCACTGGAGAAGACTTTGCATCTTTCATTCCCATCAGGAACATGTTCATTATTCTATTAATATGGTGAGAGTCCATGTGTTGAATATCTTTTGTGACCATACGTGCAGTGAGCTGTCTTCAATTGTTATTAAATGGAAACACAGGTCACACATGTTCCAGATTTTCAGGCATGAAACAATTGACCCCTGGTGGCAAAGTCAGTGAAGTGCTCCATGATTGTTTTATTATGCCAACTGTCCTACCAGTTACATTTGCAACTCCTGGATTTGTTTGTTATACGATGTCTGGCAAGGTATCAGAAGTCATGACTTTCACTTCACATATGCAACCTAGTGTGCATTGTTGACATGGAGCTTGAAGGGTGGAATTTTCGGGCAGTGAATGTTTTATTTGGCCAACTGAGGCTTTGGGCTGTGCACTGATCCTTGTTTAATTAGTGCACATCCCTTTCAGACTAGACAATTCGTAAACCTAAATCTCTCTATGAACACTAATTCTTCACAATGAGAGTTATTGTTGTTTAAATAAAGTGTAACAAATGGTAACGTATGGCAATCTTACTTACTAGAATGATATGCTGGTACTTTATATAAATGACCCTTGTGCCATGTAAATAAATACTTTACAACATAATTTCTAAATTCATATACTACTGATGTGGATGGTGGCGTTCAAAATGCAGGGTGCATTGAAGATTAAATTGATTCAATGTATGCCTGCTGCACTAGATCATGTCACTGTGCTTATGCTTGCAAAATAGACCAGCAGCAGTTGTTTGTTTCTTCATATGCAACACGGAAACACCTGGAGCTCGATCAGGAAGAGCCGTTACTGTTATGTAGGCTTTAACCACACTGATGCAAATGCCAGTGAGGACACTTTTACAACACTTTAGACAACTGTATTAACGGTTTCAAACCTTGTCCTACAGCTAAAATCTAATACAGGCAGTCAGTTGCTTAGACACCAATATAAGACAACTGTGCTGGATTTTATTATTTGTTCTTGTTGAAATATGTTTGTGTAATTTTAGCATTATGGTCTTTTTGGAGAGTAGTGTTAGCTATGTTTAGTTAAAATTACTGGACTACAGCATCCAGAATAACCATAAATTAAGTTCACATTAAACCCTTCTGAAAATTGTTTATTTATTGTTGACTCTACTGGCTGGGCTACTTAAGTTGTTACCGTTCAAGAAACAGGGACCAACAGGTCACATCCGGTTTTGGGGACCTGCAGTGTAAATTTATAAGGCCACGTTCGTCCTCGCCCTGCGACAGACAAACAACCGTAGACACTCACATTAAGGCAGGAAGCTCTCGTGACCTATTGGGAGATCTGCTAACTCCGCAAAAGGTTGAAAAGATTATTTTACCGGATACTGACGACCAAAACTTTCACGGCTAGGATGTAGCTTCGGTTAGCACAACTGATCAACAAATGGTACAGACCCATTTTCGCAAAACAAGCGTTTATTAAATAAAACTAATAGCTAGGAGTGACAAACGAGACAGGAGAGGTTGCTCTTTCGGTGACGATTGGGTGGCCCTTAAAAGGGCCGTTGGGTTGAAAGTTATGAGCCAGCAAGCTAATACTCCTGCGACTGAGATGAGGCCTTCTTTCCCGCCTTGCCGGAGCTCGGGGCGGCCTGGCCGGTCTTCTTGGGCAGCAGGACGGCCTGGATGTTGGGCAGCACGCCGCCCTGAGCGATGGTCACACCGCCGAGCAGCTTGTTGAGCTCCTCGTCGTTGCGTACGGCCAGCTGCAGGTGGCGAGGGATGATGCGGCTCTTCTTGTTGTCTCTGGCGGCGTTTCCGGCCAACTCCAGGATCTCGGCGGTGAGATACTCCAGGACGGCGGCCAGGTACACGGGGGCTCCGGCACCGACTCTGTGGGCGTAGTTACCCTTGCGGAGGTGACGGTGGACACGGCCTACGGGGAACTGCAGTCCGGCGCGTGAGCTGCGGGTCTTGGCCTTAGCGCGGGTCTTCGCTCCAGTTTTGCCTCTTCCAGACATGTTGGGTTGTCGAGTTTATCCTTCACAACAAAACGCTGCAATGTAGGAACGGATGAGAGACGCGCACAACCTGGATATAAACCCTCAGATGTGTCCCGCCCTAAGACGTGGTTGGCTTTTGGAGTGAACATAGTTTGGAATGATTGGCTTTGTTGGATCAGAGGAGGACAGGAAGTCAATTACTATTGGTGTATCTGGTCTGGTCCTAAACCAATCACGGTGGGCGCGAAGGAAGGGACGAATGCGATTGGCTGTTGTTGCCCTTGCTTGTTGTGAGTGGTCATTTGTGAAGGGGCGGACATTAAAGACCAATCGAGAATCTTCCCTCCTGCTTGAAGTGTTTGGCGCTTTTATACATTATGCAGTAAAAGTAAAGCAAATCTAATATAGTAGAAACATTGGTTTTAAATAATGAGATCATTTAAACATGTGGTATATCTTCTGAGTTTAGGTTGTTTGTGAGAATAAGGAACCATTGAAACGCATACACTCATGAGCAGATATAAACTTAACAGCAGGCCAGCTGTGTGAGGTTATTTGTCTGGCTTTTATGAAAGTGTACCTAAGTAACATACTCTATGCAGGCACAGGGTCTTGAGATTAAAATAAATGTATGTTACCTCCCCAAAAAATAAAGAAATAGTCAGAAGTAATCTAGTGATGCTCCAAAAATAATTTATTTGCAATAAATTAAACATTTCAATTATAACAGAAATCATACATATCTTAATTTTTCTGTGATCCCTTTTAATAGCAATGCTTTTATCAATATAACTAACCCTGGAAACTTTATCAAAATCCTTTAATTTGATTGTTTTTTTTAAGTCCCATAATCAATACAGTCGGTTAAAAACTCAAATGGACAAAAAAAACGTATGTACATTTTTACCTACTGGTTTAGTTTGCTTTTGGTACAGTGGTTTTCCTCATATCTCGAATTACAAGTTACAGTTTCATTTCTAGCCCTGAGTATATCAACTCCAACCAGCACCGTGTCGTAAACTTTTACAATTTTTGTTCACAGCACAGCTTCTCTAAAAACCTTCCCAGAGACCACAAAGTTCAATTTTTACAATTTAAACTGCAGAGCTGTTGCAATATTGTCCCTCATGTGAGACCTACATTTATTTAAAAAGAAATACCTTCTTAGAAACAGTCTATGAGAAATGCATTATGATAATGCTCCTGAATATTTATACAGAATAGGCTTTGTTATGTTTAATTTATGATTATGAGCTGATCACATGTCAGCATTTCCTGCAAACGATTTTGCCTGCTACCCATGCAAGGCATTTCGCACTATATACAATATGGTCTTGCAGCGCAATAATGATAGTTATTGCAATATTGAAACATGAGCATCAACTGAAGTCTCCATAATGTGCGTAGATAATGTGATAAACTTCATTCGGGTCAAGATGAGCAGGAACTGTTTTTTTTTTGTTTTTTTACTGACAGAAAAAAGCTTTAACTTATTGCCTGGCTTGAAGAGCCTGCGAGAGATCCTGGCTGGTTGTAGTTTCAAAAGTAAACAGAAATGCATTATGATATTCCACAGAAAGTACCTTTATAAAATAAAAAAGACGATAAATATATTAACTTTTCTTCTTCTTATAAGATACAACAGTTAACAACATTCTAAAACCATACATTAGCAATTTTGAATAGACTTACTTAACTATGTGTTTAAATTGCATTTGCATGGAAAAACACACAGCAATGTCGCTATTTTACAGTGTAATGCAACTATGATGACTTGTTTTTGGGGGGTAAAATAAATAGCACTTGTTTCATGAGAACCACATAATAATAAACTACCGTTATACAACCGAGGAATTTTACATGTGCTGTTTTAAAAACAGCCCAAAGTGTAACCAATAATATTATACTGGCATCTTATCACATAAAATAGTTTAAAAGCAACTCCACCATCTGTCACAATCAAACGCTCCCACTATAGTGTGTGTTCAAACAGTGCACAAGACATTTCATTGTGATTATTACCTTCTCTTCAAGCAGCAGATTTCTCCCAGAAAGAAATCGATCTCATAGTCACATTTTAACTTTAGTGATGCGATATTAAACATGACTTCTCTCCTGAAGGTGCAATCATTTCTCTCCAGAGTAAAGCCCTCCCAGAAGTATCCTCCTTTCACAATGTAGAGGTGAAAACCCGCCTGCGGTGTTCAGCCTGTCAAAGACTGGACTCTTGTAAGGTTTAGCTGTTCTTCTGACAGTAATAACAGAGGCCCTAAAACAACGCTTAAGTCAAGATGACTCATGTCCGACACTAACAAGGATAATCAGTTATCCAGTGAGCTCGCTCCTCCATTGGTAGCTTTGCCTTTCGATTTGCCTGATGAGCGGAAAGAGAAGCGTTTGATGAGACGCCGGGAGAAGCTGCCAGACTTTTTACGGCTGATGTTAGCGGCAGCAGCAAAGTTGTTGCCCATGTCGGAGATGTCTTCATGGGATTGGCTGAGGCAGGACTCCTTCTCTCGATGTCTTCTGCGGAACAACAGCTTCGTCCCACTCTGGAGGAAGCCCACTAGAGAAAGCACAGGGAATACGTCATTGTATTTAAGTGGCAATCCATAATTACAGTATTGGAGCCTTGTTGAAAAACATCAACCAATCACTCAACTACTTCTTCAAGTTGATATTCAAATAGTATTAGGCACTGATCCATGTAAAACCACTTTGCTCTGGTTGGATGCATGCTGCAGCTTGTTCTCAAGAGGGCAGTAGAGTCTCTCATGTTACATGGCCCAAAAATCAATTAATGCATTATACTCATTTTAAGTTTTGATGTAAGGCTATAAAAGATTTGTTTGCATTTTAAATAAACTGTTCTCTTTTATATAATAGCAGTGAGCTTTGAAAACACAATATTGTACATGGACAAAAGGAATCAAAATCCATTCTTCAAGCGAAGTGGCAACATGCAATTAAACAATCTGCAAAAACAATATTTGAATGGCTGAATATTGTGTTTGCACTTCATTTCTGATCAATGTTAGTGGAAACTGAACCTCTGAAACTATGACGACTGTGTTACCTTTATGGTCCTTGAGGCTGCGGGTTTCCAAGGCGCCAGTGGAACCAGTATCTGACTCCACATCGTCCACTGAGGGACGCTCCGACACGTCGGAGGGTGTGGTTTCACCTGGGTCCTGATGATGCCCCGCCCCGTAATGGTTGCCATGCATGGCTGCGTCCATGGCTGCAGCATAACCGCTCGATAACGCACAGTCATCTTCTGAGAGTGGAACCTGCCGAGTGTCGGGATATTGAATCAAATGATTTCCTTCAAGAAATGGGAGTGTGTAACTACTTATTGGAAATGCACCGTAAAAAGACAAACACTTATAACATGCAACATTCTTACAACTTTCATGACACTGTCACGTTCCAGTGGATTTTGTGAACGTTTCAGTGGAGCTTCTTGCACTGTATACACATTTCTACAGTCTTTAGTTATCTTTTAATGTGGAACAATGGGGGGCTCCGTGTCATTGTATTTTACGTTCCTTAAAAGGATCATGCCATTCACTATTATGGAAGTCTGGTTTAAAAGATGTCTATGGCTGTAACTTATCTATGAAAACATCTTTAGGGACTAATATTTTCAACCTGCATGTGCTACTATGTGTTTCTTGGGACTGTGTTCATAGTGTTTCTTCAACATAGCAGCCTTTTAAAAATAATCTTATCCATAATCAATGTGATCGTTAATATGATGCTGAACATATTTTAGCCCTTCCAGATGGTAATGTTATCCTTTTTAGGGAGCTCTGATAGATAGGATTTTACTTAATTCTAAGCTGAAGGAAAATAATAGAATATTGAAATAATTTTCCAGAACAACACAAGATTTTCAGTACATTTCACTTTTTCCATGTGTTGACCATCACTGAAAAATCAGAGTCGTGGGAACCCTGTCATGGCTGCCACTGTACACGTTTGTTACAGCTTATAATGCCATCCTGACCCTCGGCATCATCGCAGAAGCGTAGCACCCACCGTCCAGTTCCCCTCAGGTAAACACTGTTAGCATTGACAGCACTGTAGCTTGCATTGTTAGCATCGTTAGCTGTGAGCTGCCGGCTCACCCACAATATGTTGAGATGCGTTTGGAGCCCAAAAATATGATCTGAATAACATATTGAGCATCTTTGTAAAAGTAGGTTCTGTAGATTTTGTTCATGGCTCTTGTACTCAGAGGGAAGTTTGGTACATCATCCAAAAACTAAACAAAGTTGAAATATTATTTTCATTTACAAAAATAGCTGTGCAGGTAACTAACGTGCACAATTTCACTAAAATGAGTTTACTGTACTGTATGTCTGAATGAATGGTGATGGCACAAATTCAACAATCCACTCCATTCCCTGACCTTTGACACGCCCGAGATGATCAGCGTGCTCCTCTTTGTTGGCGTCTTCCGTGCTACTTTGGAGGCGGACTCCGTCAGCTGCCGAATGGCCGTCTCTGCAACAGGATCCAGGCCATTAGAGAGGCGGCTGCTCTCTGAGCAACAAAAACATGAATATGTAAGTCAGCACTATATTAGTAAACTGGGATGTATATGCACATTATTGAACATATTTTTGTTGCAGTGGGGCGTGTATGGTTAATCAGAAATATACACAAAAAGGTCATCATTGTATTGTATCAAAAAAGAGAAATCCTGTATGTAGTTAGATATATCAAACATTAGCTATCGTTTTTCTGATACTTTTTTGCTCTTTGCTTTGTGTAAGCAAGTTGTTTCTCTGTGTAAACCTGTTGTAAATCTAAATTAAGGTTTTTGAACAGGAGCTCCTCCACCGATTGCATTCCTCTCATCTTGTGTCACAACGCAGCTTGCTGCTTATCCTACTTTGCATTTGTTATGTAAAACAACATCTGGCCTTTCAGTCTAGAACTCACTGCTGAGGTTGGGGCTGGTGCTTCTTCTGCCATCTGACAGGATGGTGGGTTTCTTCACCTCCACTTTGGATGGCGAACGCAAGGGAGATTCACCTAAAAGGCATAACACATATTTGATGTCATTGTTAGTATCATCACAACATTATTTCATATCTTCTTGTACATCTAACCTGGCACAATGTAATACTCTGTGCAGCTACCTGGACTGCGGTCCAGTTTCAATCGAGACTGGACGGTCGTGACAGTGGTGACGATGGTTCCATCCGGCATGACGGTTCGGTCCACATCGACTTTCTTGGTGGGGGTGAGTGAGGAACGAAGTGGCAAAGCATTGTGGGCGCTGCGGGGCTCCTCCGTTTCCACATACAGCAGCTGGAGGATTAAGAATAATCTTCAATTAGCTAATGAACCGTGAAGTGGGGGTGGGCACTTTATTAATGAGGTGGGCATTTATACTGACATCTGGACTTGCAGGGCACATTTAAGATGACTTATCAGTGTAGGCACAACAGGTAGTAGGAGAGGTACAGGGAAAACAGGACGTGTACCAATATGAAATGTTAGCCTGCAGAAATGAGGCAGATGTTCATGTTGTCTTTGAAGAAATATGTAGAAAAAAAGGCAACTAGTTGGCAGGTGAGAAGGTCAGAAGAGATCTGAGACAGCAATCACAGGCATGACAATGGACTATGTATCAGCTGTTATACAACACTCCCTCTCCTTTTGTGGTGAATCTTTGTTTCAGTCCAGCTTGCTTGATGTTAGATAATAACATGTGATGTAACTGTACACTTCAAAGCATGAGAACGGCTTTGAAAGAGCTTTTCAAAATGTTCATGGAAAGGAGCTGCATCTTGTTTCTCACCTCTGCTGTGACGGTAGCGTTGGGTGCCAGGCCGTGGCCGGGGCTTACTGACAGTGTATGTTGTCCAGTGGGAACTTTGCACCGGAGGTCCAACGCAATGCAGGCGTGGCCGGGCAGGAATTCTATCCAGATTTAAAACAAAAGGAAAGCCGTTCCTTCTCTGTAGTTCTGAGGCCATAATGGGAGCATCTCCTGACATTATATACATCAGAAAACGCTAACCATTACAGTGAGCCTGCCAATAGTGCATTTTAGGCATGGAGATCTTGCTTTAGCGGTCTAAAGATTCCTGCTGATCAGGTTCCTGAGACGCAGCCAATACTAAATTGCTATTGCGCAATGCCTTACGTTCCCTTTTGCCGGTCCGCTCCAGAAGTCTTACTCTCAGCTCTTTGGTCTCTGAGCCCAGCTCCCTTCAACGCAAAGGAAACAACTGTGTTAGAATCCAAGTAGAACCCCACTATGCAAACGGGGCGACTTATTCCTCGAGCTGACTTTTCCTGAAAACTTAAAATCTTACATAATGTTCTATAACATTAATATTTCTGCCTATATAAGCAACAGTCAAAGACAAATTCTTTATTAAATGTGTTAATAAAGTGAATCTGCTGCATCTTTGGTGGGTTTTGTTTGATCAGATTTGATTGGCAGTGACAGTAACCGATTCTGATTCGTCCACAATGTGACATAACTAAAACTGTTCTAGCTGATTGAGAGAATTCATTGTCAGGACCTTTAACGTTGGCATGAATCTACACAATCATAACTCATCAACTGCAATTAGGCGTCATGGCTGCCATCTTACAGAGTGATTTCTTCACTCCATTCCAGCGGGACGTTGGGGTTGCTGGGCACAGACAGGAAGCATGTTGACCTCTCTGTGGAGGGTTGGTCCAGGCTTAGGACACAGCACAGCTCCCCTGATCTAGACCACTGACCTGCATACAGAAAGCCAGACAGTGAGACCTCGGCTATCTGCAGGAAGCCGGGCGGAAATGATCTGACGCTGGGGGGGAAATGTCTGACCTTTACTTAGGGTCGCCCTGAGCTGCCGGAGCATTAGTCGTTTCACCAAGACACTCTGGGATACAGAGTTCAATCTCACTGATAGATGGTCCATGGGAGCCTGGGAAAAAAAGTGATATCAATTTATTTAATAAAGGAAAAAAATATCCTTGTTATTTTCTAGCACAAAACATGTTTTTTCACCAGAGGACTGGATGCACAAGTCTTGAGGTTGAGGACCATGGTCGGTTGAGTGCTGAACAGAGTATCCTCTATGAGTCCCTTAATCATGTCCAGGTCTGCACCGCCCTCAGTGCCCTGAGATGAAAAGGAAGTAGCTGATTATTCTGATTAATATATGCCAGGTCAACAAACTCAACTATAGACAAAACTGGGGCTTTCAATACCTTATATTATCTTACTGAATAATATATAATAACATGCACAATTATTCATGAAAATAAACTACAAATAAGAGGAACATATAGACTGTAATTGTTTACCGTTGCTTTAATATTAAAGCCATTTAGTTTGTTCCAGAAGTAGTTTTGAGGGACTGAACTTATCCCATTTTTTCATGCTTACGTTCGGCTTGACTACATGGACAGTTGTCGGGCATACCTAATGGTTATTATAATAATCAGTGGGTGTGCCTGTGCCTTCCGTAGTAGTTACATTTCTTCTGCTTAATATATGTTTTTATGTTACTTTACTGGTGGAAAAGCATTTTGAATGTATGTAACCTAGTTTGTGAACCGTAAACAGGTTGAGAAACGAGTCCTCTGCTGACTACACGAGACAGACGGATCATATTAGTGGTATCAGTATGTGATATTCTCACTTGTCTCTGCAGCTTGCATGGAGACACGCTCAAAGTAAATGATGGCTGCTTGGAAAGAGTCCAGGACATCAGCAGACCCTCGTCCTCCACCTCCTCCAGACACACCACCACCTGACGGAGACAGACAGCAGGTTAACCGGCATGTTTTTACGATAGATTATAAAAGTAATATATTAAAGAATTAAACATGTAGCATTTTCTCATTAATATATATTCAACACACTATTCAATTGAGATGATTTAGTAAAACAGGATTGGCACTCTCTGCTAGTTTATAATAAAATAACAGGTAACATTTGTAAGAAGCGAACAAGTGGAAAAAGCTTTATTCCCAAAAATAAAAGTTGCCCATAATGGTAGATGGTGGAAGAAGTGACGCACAGTTGGTCAAAATCACTCTGAAAGTAAAATCAGACAAATGTTTTGCTTTAACTTATCATTATGAAGTGAATATTGACTGCACAATATAATGGCTGTAGAATAAAGACACCGTCCACATTTTAATTGGTTCCCCATAAGCTTCGCTTTCACTGTCTTCCACCGTCACGATAAGGTTCCATTTACATGTCGTGGAAAACAAAATGCAGTGTGTCCTGGGCAGTATTGCCAACTCCTCTCCAATGAAAGTAGCGAGCACTAAAAGCCGTCAGATGACGTCTTATGCCAATTTGCATAATGCCGACGTCACGGTGCATTCGTTTGCATAAAGATTAGCGGTTGTGGCGGCTGCAGCGACAGTGCAAGAGGAGAAGGAGAGACCCTGTGATGTTGGTAGAATAACTAGTCACTGTGTTTTTTTCTGAGCAGCACTGAATTAATTAATTACAATGTCATATATTTTTCCATGATGGTCTGAACAAAATTGCTAAATTTGTTGCTTGTAGTAGCCTCTGAAGAAAACAACAGGACTAATGGGAAATGGGTTTGTAGTTGTGATAAATACTTGCACTACTGAAATAAGAGATGCTATTGATGGTCAGAAATAGTCAAATATACAAAGACTTTATTTAATGACAATGACATTGATGGCGGGATTACATGCGATTCTTTTCATTTGAATAACAATGCAAATTATGTTCTGAGATTTTCTTTTTTCTATTTAGAGGCCAGCCCTCAACTGTGCAAATTAGAAAAATGAATGTGTTATACTTTTGTACCTCTGCCACCATTGGTGCTATAGTGATCTGATAGGTCTCCATGGAAATGGCAGCTGGTGACTGTTGAGTGACCATCACAGGAAACGTCACTGTGTTCACCCAACATTTACAGTGTAAAACCTGTAAAACAAGTCAAAAGAAAATACACAAATGGCGAAAAAACATCCACGTTTTGACACCCAAACCTTTTGTCATGTCCCAATTAGAATACATTGGTTGACTAAATAAGTGAATTAGTTACAGCTGTAATTAACAGAGACTACCAAGATTACGTACCATTCGGTGTGCCGATTGGTCAGTGCAGGTCACACTATCTATTGCAGAGGCAGCAGTTAACTGGAGACTGCTGTCGAAGGTGATCTGTATGGAGCTCTAGAAAAGACAGAAGAAGAGAACAAATGCCCTATATATTACATAAGAGAAAGAGGAGTGCCACTCAGAAAAGACTCTGTGCTGCAGTGAAAAAGACATTCATGTAGCTGGTAAGCGGTTAGTCACCATCCTTATGGATCTTTACTCAATTAGTATGCAAATAAATTAACTGCTGCATTTCATGAATGTTAAGCATGTTTGGAATCAGTAGAACTCGGTAGTTCATCGATCTTTGCTCACATACAGTATGACACTCATCACCTCATTCACATGCTGATCACACAATGCTTCTGTTTCCCTCCCACAGCAACCTCACAAACTTGGCAAGGAATGGAAATGTTTAGTAAAAGAGTCAAGATTATTAATGTGTGACTATTTCCTTGTGTCAATGGTTCAGGGTGTGTGACACTGTGAAGTCTGGGGTTAAAGTCTAGGAAGCTCTGTGGATATGTGCACTCAGATGAACAATGCCTGAAGACACTGGCATCAAAACAACAACATATGTTTGACCAAAGGGTGGAAAATAGTATGTTCAAGTTAATATGAGCTTCTGTCATCATGCAGAAGTTGTGGATTCCCCCTATTGATCAAGATGCCTTAGCCCCACCACAGTGTCCATTATGAAGACTGCACCAGTCAATGCTTAGTCATGCTTACAGCAAGGCAGCGTTCACTGTTGGACTTGGTAGACACCCCCTAACACAAGGAAGTAGTATCTTAGTTGTGAGAAGAGTCACAAGTGGCATACCATCACTGTGGGTGTGCGTGTGCGTGCGTGTGCGTGCGTGTGCGTGCGTGTGCGTGCGTGTGCGTGAGTGTGCGTGAGTGTGCGTGAGTGTGCGTGAGTGTGCGTGCCAGAGGATCTGTTCCATTTTACGGCTTTGACTCGCTCGAGATGCAAATGAACAAATCTCCTATTGTCAGGGCATATGTTCCTCTAGGTCCAACTCCAATCTCTATCACACACAGCAGTGGAGGCGGGTAGAAGTGGGAGTATGATATAACAAAGTGTGTGGTGTGTGTGTGTGTGCGTGTGTGTGCGTGTGCGTGTGCAGGTGTGTTTGTGTCCGTGTGTGTGAGTGTTTCAGCAGAAAGGGCAGGAAGCCAAATGCGATGCTGCGAGCTTACGTAGGTTCCCTGGACCAGCACTGCAGCCACGTGACCAGAGCGTACAACCGGCTGTGTTTCGGCTGGCTGGAGCTTCTAAAAATGCTTGGTCACCCGACCGTTCAAAGTGCAGAAGGAATATGATGTGGTAAACCCATTAGTCACATGATCCTGATTGTGTGTGGCTCACAGATCGACATTACTAAAGGTTTGCGTCACTGGCATCTTTTCAATGAAGCAAATTGTAGTCAGTACAATGTTGTGACCAACTACTCCTAAATGTCAGGAGCTATTATAACCCTAGATTATATATAAATATGTAATTGATCTCTAAATGTCCCATAGGTGTGAATGTGAGAGTGAATGGTTGTATGTCCCTACATGTGCCCTCGATGGACTGGCGGCCTGTCCAGGGTGTCCCCTGCCTTCGCCCTATGTCAGCTGGGATAGGCTCCAGCGCCCCCGCGACCCTAATGAGGATAAGCGGTATTGAAAATGGATGGATGGATGGATGTATGTCAATGTGTATGTAAATATTTATATATACGTTGTTTACTGATATACTTTTAAAAATCCCTTTCTGGGCTGAACTATAATCCAAGCATTTTACATTTGGGTGTTTATCAAAGTGCCAGTTTAACATTATTTAGCATACATGCTTGGAAATTAGAATGGCAGCCATCACCCAGTTGTAAAGGTCTGTTCAAGAGGTTTTTGTATTCTTTAAAAGGGAGTTCGCATCCATTGGCTTTTTTAGGTAGCCATCTGGTGCTCTGTGGCACTGTGCAGCCTCCTGGTAGAGGCTACCGAGCTAATTTTGTAATGGAAAGGGCAGTGCTAGCAGCATAACCTCCGATTTGTCCTTGAGAAACACCACTGTTAGACTGAGTGTGTAATGTGTGTGTAAGGTATTTCTGGAAAGAGACAGTTCCTGAGGACATCCATGGTGTCACTTCAGGTTTGTCAGTCACCCCCTTTGGGTTCGCCTGGCTGAACGCCTCTGAAAAGCATGTGGGTCAACCAGAAATACACCGCCCTGTGGCTTTTGTTGACCCTCATCTTCCTTTCCTGCTTTTTTATTCAGTAGTGTCTCTCAGGTTCAGGCTCCAAAAGGGTACACACTTCGTGGTGTCCGAAATAGCCGTTTACAGTAAAACATCTTACATTCATGTTTTGCAATGCTAGCATGCTAACGTTCTAAACTGATTTGGTGAACATGGTAAACATCACCTGCTCCTCAATAGCAGCATGTTAGCAGTGTCATTGTGAGCATGCTAACGTTAGCATGTGAATTTCAATTGATTTTATATTTCAAATGTGGTATGTAGGCTATTATAATGTCTTGAAAACTATTGGTCTAACTACATTGTACAAAAAACTACCAAATGTAATCTGACAGTCAAATGAGCCACCTTGTAGAGCAATGCCTGCCACAGAAAGATTGTACAAATCAAAGGAAATGTGTTATTAAAATAGAACTTGAATTTTTATTTCTGTGAGGGCCGTTAGTTTCTTGAACTGTCTTTGCAAATGAGTGCTTAACGTTCCCTGTTGTACTTGACCATAATCACACAGCATTAATCATGTACCGGTAGCTCACAGTCAGAGAGGGAAGAACTGTGGCCTCGAGATAATCACCAGTCTCTATATAATTGCAGATCATGAATGGACAGGGAGCTTCCTTCCCTGCAGATGCACACTTGTATGCTCTATTAGTCCTCTACCACCCACTGAACCCGGGGACGATGGCGTGAAATCATCTGTCAGCTGCAGAAGCACACACAGTTTACGATGCCGTTATGATCTGCTGTTCTAAAGAGGCCAACCAGTTCAGTCCTTCAAGCCTCCTCCACAAAATATCAAAATCGGGCCAGAGTCATCTGAATAGCAAGATTATATACAGAGGCTTCCACATTAATACTTCAGCAGACAGACATTTTCTCTGAAACAAATGAGCCGTGAAACAAGCTGCATCGTGCGTTTACTATCCAAAAAGTGCAGGAGCTGAACAGATTTAGGTGTCTATAAGCTCTCTGTTTATATGGCTCATATTTAAGTGGAACCACGGTGTGCAAACCAAGCTTATTAACCTTTGAACGCATGCAGCTAAACCAGAAATAGGCTTCATTTGACTTTATAATGTTTTTACAGGTATACAAGTAAATCTAGTGGACTATCGTGACTCCATGGAAATCATGTGGTTTTTTGTTCATGAAGCAAGTGGGCATCCTTCTATTAACATTGTTGGGATGAGGGTGTGGGGGGTCTAGACTTGACAAAATTGTAATGAACCCATCTCACCCACTCTGCTTTAACCCTGGGGAAGCAATTGTCTCCTCTCATCTAGAGCTTGAAAAAGGCATTTACCGGCTCTTCAGTCTGTACAAATTCATAATATTTCCTCTCAGAATTTAAATTGCGAAGATGAACATACAAGTATCTTGGCTAAATATCTTCAAAGAAGAAGCTGAATGGGGCACTGCCACTAACTAACACCATGTCTCTTGTCCCTGCAAACCCAAAAGATGCTTCAGCTTGCTTGCTGCTGTTTTCTATATTTATGTAACAACCCCTCAACCGTCCTGTCATGATTCAGCCCCCCAAAGCATGTTTTAGTCTAGTACTGCTGTTTTGAAAAGTGGAATTTGGGAGTCAGGGTCAGGTCTGCCGTCAGGACGGAGTGTCGTCATTCTGACGCCGCTCAACATCAGTGTCACAACATCAGCTGTTCTGAAAACTAGTAGTGTGTACATGTTAGTGTTGGAGAGTTCCTTGTGTCGCTCTCTGCTGTAGTGAGCTGAACATAGACGGGGACAGCCAAACCAGACATTTGAAATGACAGTTATTCAAATCTACAGACACTCACCCACTGACACGTATGAAATGTTAATAATAAGATTGATAGAAGATAGGTAAAGTCCCATGAATGCCAAACATCCACAGGAGAAGCGTTAACAACGATATATCCAACATGTTCATCCATATTACTGTGAACAGCTACACTCAGAGTGACTATAGTGCAATGCCAAGTGTCATTTGTGCAGAAAACACAGAAATTAATATCATTTTTCCCAATGTCTTGTGTATAATTCTACAGATATTCGTGATATAATAAAATGAGATCCAGGAAGTCCAGTTTGAGTGTTACATCCTTCATTGCCTAGTCTTTGAGCCAGATGTCAGAAGACGTCCTTCAGCTGGGCCTAAAACACCACCTTATACTTCAAAAGATATGAAATGCATAACGGTGACGGCATAAACAATATCATACATAAAGTGAATAGAAGTATTCCCCAAAATGCTCAACTTTTCATCACGTAATCCTTTTGTCAGAACAGTTGCTGATTCATTTTCTGTCAATAAATTCAGCTCCACATATAATTATTTCACGCAAGGCACAGATGGATATTTGTACCATGGAAAGTTATGGAATGTAATTTTTCTGCTGCAGTGTTTCTTTGATTGTGTCTTTAATATTTTGGGTCTTGCAAGGTGTTGACTCAAAGCAGAAGCAGAACAAATTATTATCAGAGAAAGAAATCCACTCTAATGCTTGACCAAACATAATGAGGTCTGCAGGGAAAAAAAGGTTTTGTCTGAAAGTTGTTTGTTGCGCCAGCTTTCCAGGCGGGATGATTCAACTTGCCTTTATTTGGATGAAGTTCAACATCATTATTTAAAGGCCTCTGTCAGCATCAATCTTAAATGCTGCAGAAGTACTTAGGTTAATGCTATAAAGGATTTGCGTGCTAATCCCTACATGATGATACTGAAGCCGTATCTCGGTGCTGTGTTCCTGCTGAGAAGCTCATGTTTTGCCGGATGTAGAAACATAATCAGGAAATGCAAGTTGGAGGAGAACGTGAGTCTTCGGGATTATATTGGGCCGGCTGCTCTGGTGTCGTTTTTCAAGGTGGCATGGCAACACGCCTGGCAGGTGCTTATCGTGTGTGAGAGGTGAAGTATGCGATGTGACTCGCTTGTGGCAACTTAACACTTGCAATATCTCCACAACCCCCCGCGCCCCCAGCAGGCTGTCATCCTAGTGAGGAGGTGAAACACCAGAACAGCAAAACAAGTTACAACTCTGAGTGTAAACAGCACTGACCAAAGGACAGAGTAAACTGGCCATTAAAACGTTAATGTATAATGTTACAACTTAATAATGAACGCTCTGGAGGCCCAAACATGTGACCTTTAAGTTATAAGAAAACGATAGTGTCTTCAATCACAAGGCCACACTGGCTCTTAGACGGACTCCTGGAGGGATATCTATTCAACATGTTTGTGATTTGTTATCTCAATATCAAGTTCAAGGTTTCATTAACATCCTCACAAATGATTTGCATATGACCCAGACACATTTATAATAACAGATTGCTCTGCACGCAGACACAATGACAAGCAGACATTTGATTGTGATGAGTGGAAGCTATCGGGAAGCTTTCGCTCACACTCTTGGTTCACAAGGCAAACACCACATGGACCGACAGACATCCGATGCTTGTCTCTGTCTCCTTCCTCCACCACTGACGCATTTGCTCAGTCTGGAGAGTGATCTTAGAATAAACACGATATACTTCATCACTGCCGGGTAAAAGTCTTGTATCTCCTGGTTTTTTTTAAGCATTACAAAAGCCTGAAGGTCATACAGTCATCATAGATTAATCCCAAAGAGGAACATGGACGTATGGGGCTCTTACGTACAACAATATCCATAGCAACATTCTTTTTTTAACACACATTTCCTTCAAATGTCATTACTAAGCCTTACTTGTGTGCTTAGTTCTGCCAAACAGCTTTTAAATGACTAATTATATCACAAATAGAGGAGCTGTGCTATGAGCAACTCGCAGGTTGTGTTGTAGTTTATTTCTCACCTGGAAACCTCATTATTCTAACTCTCACTAAACACTTCAAAGTTCACCCAAGGTTCACTCCAGTGATGTGGAGCTTCTTGGTAACGGAGAACACAGAAAGGTCACAATGGATCAACTAATTAGGCCGTTGTAAGATGACTCAGCTGGCACGCTCCAATTTATCGCCACATATCAAAGGGAAGCAGTTCCAGAGAATCACACTGCTCTTCCCACTGGCCTCTTATTACCTGCACCAGAACACATAGGAACACTTTGATGAAAACAGGCACAGCTGGATTATTGCATATATTGTGTTATGCAGAGAAAGATACATGCAGAACCTCTAAGCACGAAGAAGATGTTTGTGCTCTAGCTTTAGCAGCTTGTACAGGATATTAGAGCTGTGTATCCTCCCCATAGGTGACAGTGTACTCTTCACACAAACACTTTAAAAGCAGAGTTTGGCATTTTGGGAAATGTGCTGAAGCTGGATCCAGCAGGCGTTAGCTTAGCTTAGCTTAAAGACTGGAAAAGGAGGGAAACAGCTAGCCCAGCTACCTCCAAAGGTTAAAGAAAATCCGCCACCAGCACCTCTAAAGCAATTTCCCGAAAGGTCAAAGTATTTCTTAAAGATTTACATGCCAGCTGAGTGGTTTTAGTCAGAAATCATAATCATGACATTAACTATATTTCCAATATGTATATGCATCACAATATGGCAAATGTATGCAAAATCACAGGTCTGGTTATTACATTTGAGTGTTATGTACTAAATCAGGTAAAGCACAAAACACATTTAAATAATCTAAATTAACTATTTGCTCTGAATCATTAATTTGGCGGAATCTTGTCACATGATGGTCATTACGATAATAATTATATTATTATATTTGATGTGAGGAACAATTCATTGTTTTACTCCTGTCTGCAAGCAAAGCAAAGAGTATATATATATATATATATATATATATATATATATATATATATATATATATATATATATATAAATAATCAAGCAGTGGCCTAATTGCATTGTTGGGCTCAGCGCCAAGTATATATTTTTCCAAACCAACATACAACACTTGCACTGTCACTGAATGAGTCTTTCTCCAAAGTGTTCACTTGAACATCTGAGGGAGGCTTTCAATCAGCCATGGTGAGGTGACCTATATGAATCAGGATCCAGGGCTGTTTGTTGTGCACGTTCACTCTGTGGATTGATCTGACCCCTTTTTAGCTCCCCGCCAACTCATCTTCAAAACACACAGAATTTCTGAGTGGGGGGTTGGGGGGGTAGAGGATCCATCTCTCCTCTCTCGGTGCTCACAGAAAACATCTGACTGTGTCAGACTTTGAGTCATGCAGATCAAGGAACTATTTGAAAGGATAAAGACCTTTAGAAACGTGCTATATACGCCTCTAATATGTGCCAGACCAACCACCGTCTGTAGTACTCACCACACTGAATCCAATATGTATGTGTGAAGCAGTTACCAACTGCAGTTTGAATACAATTTGATTAACTTTAAAGTTGTGAGAAAGGTCGGACAAATACTTATTCTGTCTTGAGCAACAACATAGATTTTGACTCTTCCCACTGTGATCGAACACATCCATTTCCCCCCGACAGGCCGAGGTATCAGACTATTTTTATGAAGCGTGGGTGTTCACTGCGTGGCTGTTCACTGCGTGGCTGCACTGACTGGTCTTGCCTCTCAGCTCTTATGTGCATTGATTCAGAGCTGTTACGCAACGCTCAGTCCCCCATCCTCTTACCGATTAGACACTCCGACACCTCCACCTCCCTGCCTACACTCACTTCTAGCGCACATGGGCACACCAACTGCATAGCCCTTGCTTAACTATTTATGCCCATTCTTAGTAGAGTAACCTTAGGCGTGCTCATCTACACACTGCCATTATGTTTATTCAGCTCTCATTTGCGATATGATTTGTGCTACATCTCCCCCTATTCATGGTTTAAAAATAAACAACTTACCCCGTGCCTGCAGGCTTGCTCATTCAGAGCTTTGACCCAGGTCCTTTGCCAGTGCTCCTTGAAGGACTTAAAGGAGAACAGAGAGGTCAACAAGCCTTTAACCCCGGCCTCAGGCATGGGTCCTCCATCCCGGCCCAAGCGAAGCTTCAGCAGGAATCCCCACACACCTTCAGCCAGGCTCTGGTGGGGCTGTGTGAGGGTGAGCGGCTGCCGGGCTGGTCCTCTCCCGTCCTGCTTGGCTATCTTCCTGGATCTCCACAGACGTAGTACGGTCAGCAAGTACTGAAACAGCCATCCCAGCACAATGAGCAAGGAGGTTAGAAAGAGACCCACCAGACACAGCCAGCACAATTCCTGCAGCTCCATCACCGCCTCCAGGAGCCTCGCATATCACCAGTTCCAGATGGAAATATCAGGACTGTCAGTCAGAGCAGAGCAGCTCCCTCTAGCCTGTGAGTGGCAGCAAGAGACAGTCAGTGATCTTGATTCAAAGGGTAACGGTCAAGTTATAAACCAAAATACACAGAGGATGCACCGACATGGTGGCTATGACCGCTTTAACTTGAATTTGCGTGTTTTTTTAGAACACGTAAATAAATAAATAAAAAGATCACGTGTGTGTATATGAAGCAGAAGCCCGTGTATTAAAACTGAGTTACGTTGCGTATGTTTGATATCCGAGAATGAATGGTGCATTATCAAAGAGGACGATGCAGCTCGTTAGCGGACACAACTCAGATAACAACAACCTACCGTTTAACTCAAGCAGTCCGAGCTGCAGGCTGCAGGGAATCCAACGCAATGCATTGGTAACATGAGGCTGGCTTCATGGCGATATGCATCCAACAACAAATGTGTTTGTCCCATCTCCGAGTCCTCCACGAGGTTGGGACCGGCGTCTCCCTGCTGCCATGGATCGATTGAAAATGAAGCCCTCTGCTCTCTATTTGTGTTTTACAGATATCAGTGGGTTTCAATTCTCCGCCGGTCGTACCCTCCTGCCTCTGTCACTTCTCTTCAATGATGATTTGACAAAGAGCAGCAGTGGCCTACAGGTGGCGCTGCAGGAGAGGAACGCAAAGGCAAAACAAAAGAATGTGAAAGGCAGAGCCTTCAGAATAAAAGCTGAAAACATTCAACTTCATTTTCAAATGGTTCTCTTTTTGTTGTTGCACCCACACCTACACTATACAATATGAACTGGCTTCTGCATTATCACACAATGTATCATCACGAACAATTAATCACATGGTGCATAATCCAAAACATTGTTTACAAAATAAAATTTACAGACTTAAAACTGGGGCCAGGTGGTTATAGAATTGGGACCCCAAAAAAGTAATCCCCGCATCCCCATCTATCTGCACAAGTGGAACATCATTTTTTGAAATATGTGTACTTTACTCATGTAGGTGAGCATTAAATGTTTGTGCTACTTTATACTTCTCCTTGTTTTACGAGACTAGTATCTCTAGTTACTTTGCAGATTAAGGTTTTACATAGTTCTACAACCAGCTTCAATAATGTTATGTTCTTTATACATTAATACATCATCAATAAGTATAAATCCAATAATATATTATATAATCTATTATAACTCTGGGTCATAGGCCTTTTGTTGCATAGTCCATAGCCTTTTTGAATGCAAGGCTTGTTTTGTAATGGAATAGTTTAAAATACAGTGGCATTCTGTTTAGAAAAAAAGTATGTATGTATTTATTTAAAAAAATGACTTTCATGCAAGAACTGTGACGTTTTAAATGAAATCTTATTTTGAAGGGATCGACCGGAAGTCCCACCTCCCCGTATCACTCGGGATATGGTTAAACAGACGTGGAGTTCAGACAACCAGGCACAGCAGATATTAGCAGCAATAACACGTAATGCAAGATGGTATGGATTACCATTGCAACTCGTGGACGTATTTCTCTTTGACACCGGAAGCACGGAGGTGTAGTATGTTTTAGATGAACGATATGACATGTTGTTACCTCAGTGAACACAGCCACAGCTCGGTCATCGATCGCCTGAAGAGGCGACGTTAGATTAGCTTAGAAACGTGATTTGATCGCTTAGAAACAGACCCACCGAAATGCCTGAAAACATGTCACCAGTACCCGTCCTGCCGTTGGTGATCAACTGTTTCCTGTCGGTACTCGGCTGCATGGCCACATTGAAACTCATTCCTGCTTTCAAAGACCATTTTATCTCAGCCAGATTATACGGAATCGACCTAAACAAAACATCCAAAAAGGAAGTGTGAGTAACTTTATTATCTATCACGTGATTTGTTACCACTAGTAATATTTTAGGTGAAATGTGTCTCGTTTGATAGTCCAATGTGCCCCATCCCTGCTCTCATTCTCGCCTTGTTTCTCTTCCTGGTCAACCCTTTTCGCAGCCCAGAGTCCCAAGGAGTCATCAGTGGGACGGTCTTCCTCATCATCCTCTTCTGCTTCATCCCGGTGCCTTTCCTTAGCTGCTTCGTAGGAGATCAGTGCAAGGGCTTCCCACACGATGAGGTGGGTCAATAGGTGCACCGTGAACCTGTTTGTTTCTATCAGAGCTGAAACTCAACTCTTTTCTCTGTGTTGTTGTCTTCTTTTTTTGGGGGGGGGGCTTCAGCTTGTACAGCTGATTGGTGCACTTCTGTCCATCTGTTGCATGATCTTCCTGGGCTTCGCTGATGACGTACTGAACCTGCGGTGGAGACACAAACTCCTGCTTCCCACCATGGCGTCCCTGCCGCTGCTCATGGTGTATTTTACCAACTTCGGCAATACGGTCATCGTGGTGCCCAAGCCCTTCAGAGCCCTGCTCGGGCTGAATTTGGATTTGGGTGAGTTGTGCGGTTGCCTGCTGCATGGTCTGGTTAGCAGCAGGCTAAGCAACCCCCAAATGTTCCCAGGCCAGATAGGACATATAATGCCTCCAGCAGGATCTTTGTCCTGGGTACTAATTTAACTGTATGGACCTTCCTTTGAAAACATAAAGTGGTTGTCTTTACCTATTAGATGTTCTGCCCATTATTCTGATAAGCAATGCATAACATTTTAGGGAAACGCATTATGTTTGTTTTCTGGATACCGTGTTTTGTTTCGTTTGATGTAGGAAATGACACAGCTGCAGTCACTCTGAATTCTATCATTGATGATCTCCTGCAGGTATTCTCTACTACGTCTACATGGGAATGCTTGCTGTTTTCTGCACAAATGCCATCAACATCCTAGCAGGCATCAATGGCATCGAGTCCGGTCAAGCCCTGTTCATCTCCGGCTCCATCATCGTCTTCAACCTGGTGGAGCTCAGTGGTGTGTGGCTGTTTCCTCTCTCATCACCAGCATTACAGATCACACCCTCGACTCTGCAAAGTCATGGGTGTATTGGACATTCCTGAAACAAGTGAAGATAGTGTGGAATTATCGTATCACACTGGTGGAAGTTATCACCCGTTTCAGACTGAATGTGATGCTGCATGATTTATAAATGTGGATATTTCACGGTGTACAACTTTCCTGTTGCATGACGTGCAAAAAGGCTGAACATGTTTCATCTTTATCAGGAGATTACCGTGATGACCATATTTTCTCCCTCTACTTCATGATCCCATTCTTCTTCACCACATTAGCACTTTTTTACCACAACTGGTAAGTTCAACCTATTAACTGAGGCCGTTTTATGAAAACATTTTGAAAACGCAGTTTGAAAACATATATGATGTATTCAATTTGTGTCGCCTTGCAACCTATTTTGTCACAGGTATCCTTCATCTGTGTTTGTGGGAGATACTTTCTGCTACTTTGCTGGGATGACCTTCGCTGTCGTCGGCATTCTGGGGCACTTCAGCAAAACAATGCTGCTCTTCTTCATTCCTCAAGTGGTTAACTTTGTCTACTCGTTGCCTCAACTTTTTCACGTCATCCCCTGTCCCAGACACCGGCTCCCCAGGTATACAACCTTTTAAATAATTTTGACATCTTTTCATTTATCAATGTCGTCCATTCACCCTCTTCACTTTCTCCCAATGAAAGGCTGAATCCAGACACAGGCAAACTGGGGATGAGCTACTCTAAGTTCAAAAGAAAGAACCTCTCAAAATTAGGAAACCTCATTCTGCAGGTAAAGCTCTTGCACCTGTTTATTCTCTCATTTTAATGATATAAACATTACATTTTCCCAGAGCCCAATATATTGTGCTCATATTGCTGGTTTTGTCCAACTAACAGTAAAAGATGCAAATAGTTTGTATTAAAAATGATATAAACCAGAGAAAAGCAAAACATCTTGACAATTGAAAAACTCAAAGTAGAGAATGCTTTCCAGGTGTACTTGCTATTTGATCTAATCATTTAATAGACTATTTGTTTCTGAGTTATTTGTCATTGTGCAGCATCAGAAGGCAGTGGCATTATTTGGATGCACAGCTTGCACATCATACCCACAGTCCAGTATACACTACAAGGGCCCGTGTGAGGGGTTGCATGTACCCTCAGTGAATGAAAGCTAGTGGGTAGCAGCGTGCCTGATGGTGCAGATGCAGTAACAACCTCAAACAATAACACTAGCGGACCAGTTAGCATTTGATCTGATTAAACTTTAATATCATTTGTCAGATAACCAGACAGAACTGCCATTTGTTTTTTACTTCATTACATAACTTTACGTACTGCTGAAACAAGTGACTGTGTAGGCAGCGATTCTTGTGGAGTGGCAGGTGTACTGCTGTGTGTATTGGGTTATAACAATACTGTACAAATAATGATCCTCAACAGGTGGCCGAGTTATTAAAGCTGCTGCAGGTGCGAAGAGGCCAGGAGGGAGACGATGATTTTATTGAGTGCAACAACATGACCTTAATAAATCTGGTCCTGAAATTAATCGGCCCCACCCATGAGAGAAACCTCACAGTCATCATGCTCATCATACAGGTATAACAAATACCCTGGAATAGTGCTCGTCATTGGGAAGTATGTGAATGTTTCACCCGATGCTCATTGCTGTGTCTCTCCCAGGTGATCGGCAGTGTTGTGGCTTTTGGGATCCGTTATCATCTGGTGCGTCTCTTCTACGACGTCTAGACAGCACTCTCGGAAAGAGGAGATATGATGTTGTTTTATGGAACTATTTTACAGGCTCGTGGTCCATCTGCCTTTCGATAGACTCCATTACCTCACTGTTACTTTTCTGTGTCACTCTACTTTGAGTATAAATCCAGTGCAAGGTTCAAATCTATATTTGACTTTGTCCAACATTTTTGTTTGAACATACACTGCTAGGGGTCTGACAAACACAGGGTGTTTTTCTCCTGAATATCAGTAATTGCAAACAGGAAAAAGTAACTAGGTCTTAATGATCGTATGTGTCCGAACTGAAAGTATATTTTTGTACTTGTTTTTTAAAAGGAAAGTACAAGGGATGACTTTCAGTT
The DNA here is from genome assembly GCF_009769545.1 of Cyclopterus lumpus. Classification (NCBI taxonomy): domain Eukaryota; kingdom Metazoa; phylum Chordata; class Actinopteri; order Perciformes; family Cyclopteridae; genus Cyclopterus; species Cyclopterus lumpus. The sequence continues at coordinate 14,632,734 of NC_046979.1, forward strand.
TTCAGGTCAGCCAACATCAATGGTTGAGGCCACTAAATTGTTTCGATTGGATAACAGCTTAATGGATGTAGAAGTGCTCTCAGAAAATATCAAATGTTCACGCTGCGGTCCATTACTTGAATCTGCTGTTAATGCAAACATGGCTTTGGGAAAATGTGCCCATTCCCACTTAATTTACCATAACATGAGTAATATTAATTATTATGTTAATATATAATTATTATAATTGTATTGTTTTGTTACCTCTGAACACACAATGGTCATTGTGATGAAAAGCAGTGAAGAGATGAGGCTAGAATCAGTCTTAAGACCAAGAATTAGGAGGAGACTGAGTTGTTGACAAAGTTACTTAGGGCTATGGAGGGTGAAGGGTGTCCTGATGAGAACAAATGTGTATACCTTTCTTGGTATTATAGCTGTATTTTTATGACTGATATGCATTTCCCCCCCCCGAGTGTTCAGCAAACGTTAATGTGAAGTAAACTGGCACTGGAGTATTCTGTTCAGGAGAAAACTGTTTACTGTGGAGATGAAAGCCTATAATTGAGAAATTAAAGATGAGAAAATGAAAATATAAGATGTTGCCATCATTATTATTGCAGTTTTAGGAATTACTCTGTTTCTTAATGAGAAGGAGCAAGATGAAAATGTACACATACTTAAAAGTCAAAGTCCTGCATTCAGCTAAATATTTCAAGGATCAAAAATGAAAAGTTTGTATCACCTGATTTTAGGTCGACACAGATGTATTCTTACCAGTGTGTATATTGGCCTTACAAATAAGAAATTGCACTGCAGAATTACCAAAGCTTAATAGTCAACATCTTGTTCACAAATCTTTACAATGGTTGCTATTAACAATGGTTGTTTATGTTATGCTTTGTGTAAATAAAAAGATAGATGCTAGTCAATCAGTACCTCAACAATATCATCAAGCTCTACTCCTTTTTAGGGTGTTAGGTGTTTAACCCCTTTGTTTTGTATGTAAAACATTTTAATTGTATATATAACTGCCAAATAAATGTACCATATTTGCATTAAATGAAAATGAAAGTACTTCTTCACTCAAGTAGGCGACTGCGTAAAGCGGTACGTGTTACAGCCGGAACTATAGAAGTACACTTGTTTCTGGGGAGACATCTGCACAGCACACAGTCCGTGTTTCTTGCGGTTGGCCAAAACAACTCATGTTTACATCATGTCCGTGCTTTTGTACAGCATATTATTGTGTTGAAGCTCCTATTGAAGTAAGAATATAACGCGCTATTTGCTTGTTGTTGGTCAAAGTGTCACAGGAGGGCGTTTCTGAAGCTGTAACGAGAGAACTGGTCACTGTCAGAAGTCAGTGACAATTACCAACCAGCACCCGGTGTTAGCTAATTAGCACGGGGTTATGGTCGAGCCTGGCCGACGTTCATAGCTTCAGTCTGGGGGCGAAACGAACTGCATTTAGGCCGTTTACGATTTAAAGAAATGCCTCCGAACAAACGGATCCATAAGAAAACACTGAAATTGGTTTGCGAATGGAGTTCGTGCCAGGACTCGTTCAGTCGGATGGATAATTTCTGCAACCATGCGGAGGGTCACTTTAAGGCTCTAAACATGGCGGAGGAGGACGTAGAAGAAACAGAAGGTGAGGAGTTGTTCATAGTGTAGTTAAAAGTAGCTGCCTGTGGTTTAGCTAATGTTGAATTAGAACTGTATGAAGTAATGTGGAAACTACTTAACGGCCACTTCAGGCGAATAGTTATTGCTTCATTTTACAACGTGCTATAGTTTATTAGATGATACATATTGGTGCAATGCGTAGGTTGATGCCTACTAATGCAAACTCTTTGTTTTTTTGTGCCAAGGGGAGAGAAACTGTCTTTGGAGAGACTGTGGTTTCTGCTCTGTGGAGGGACCTGAAGAGTTGCGCAGACACCTGTTCTTTCACTGTTACCATAATAAGCTGAAGCAGTTGGGTCAGCAGGTGCTGAATGCCCAGCCTGAAATTGGTACCTGTTCCATCTGCTACCAGAACTGCAACCTCATCCCTGATATCCCAGACAATTTCATCTGCCTTTGGGAGGACTGTGAGGTAAGCTTAACATAGGCCAGATTACTTATTTACTTCTACCTGTAGGCTTCAGTTTAGTACGCAAGGTACAGTAATCTGTAGGGTTCCACAATGTATGGAAAGCAAAAAGTCTACATCTGTGAGACATTTCATACACAACAAATGGCAGCATTACTTACCTTATTGCATTCACTTGATACAACAAATACATGTTGTGTAAATGATATCAGAAGCTAAGCAGTGACTGGACTTCAATGTGAGATCATTTGGGAGGATTTCTGCCTTGTCAAGTGAGTGAAGTAGAGTTTAAACGTGTTGTTCTCGGACTCAAAATATTTCTGGATATGTGTTTCTTCTTTCTATGTGTTAAAGCAACCACCGTATGAAAATCCAGAGTATTTCTATCGCCATGTAGAGATGCATAGCCTGTGCGTTGACGTACCAGCGGGAGACTATGAATTCCCAATACGCTGTGGATGGAAAGGTACGTAATTTAACATGATTTATCTCCAAGATTATAGATCAGAAATTACTCACTGAAGATTACACGTCATGACTACAGATTGTGAAGCCACCGCTAAAGGACGTCCTAAACTTCGGGAGCACCTGCGCAGCCACACCCAAGAGAAGGTGGTGGCATGTCCAGGCTGTGGAGGGATGTACGCTAACAACACCAAGTTCTTTGACCACATAATAAGACAGAGCGCCATGGAAGGTAATGTTCATGTCAGGGAACTTAATAACAAGGTTCACAACACGTTACAATTTTAGCATCTAAGAAGTTTTGCTTTGTGTGCTTGTGTGTGTGTGTTGTAGGTCAGAGGTTCCAGTGTTCCCACTGCTCCAAACGTTTTGCAACAGAGAGGCTACTGAGAGACCACATGAGAACCCACGGTCAGTCCCTCCTTCATCAGCGTGAACAGGTGTTATTCCTGTGTGCTGGGGAGGACTTAAAAGACCACACTGCTCTTTTTGCATTTTTAAGCCAAATAACTTAAAATCATACACAGTTTTTACTCTCATAACCATTTTCCACACCATTCTTTACTTTTGTACATGTACTTGTATGGAATAGTTGCTGCAACTGGTTTCAGTTCATGCCTGTTCTAAGTGAAACAAGAGAACTGATGGATAGGTATAATCACTGTGACATACGAGCAAGTCCATATACCAGTGAACTTTTTGTCAAATAGTCCTTCACAAATTTGCGTGTTTTCTTTTTTTTCACTGTCAGTGCAATAAATCCTTCCCCACTTCCCACAAAAACACACATTGCCAATTGAGTTTCTGCACAGATAAACAACTCTCTGGACCCCTGCATTCTATAAGCAACTCACATTGCAAAGAAATCAGTCAAATAAAAAAATACATTATTTCATCGTGATTTCCTGGCCTGACACACGCATAGCTAAAAATAGGCCTTTATAAACTCTACTTGTGAATGAGGGATTCCTGTACAGATCAAACCGCTCTGCAGTATTATTAGCTGACAAAATCTCATCCCTGGTTTGTCTTTTTCTCGTTGGTACAGTGAGCCACTACAAATGCCCGCTGTGTGACATGACTTGTCCATCGCCCTCTTCACTTCGCAACCATATTAAGTTCCGCCACAGTAACGAGAAGCCGTACAGCTGTGAATACTGCGAATACAGGTCTCTACCCTCTGAAGTTGCAGCAAGATTAAGCTGTTAAACACACACTTTCATTATTGTCTTCTTCATACTCCTACACGTTTGTATTTGCAGCTGTAAGAATCTGATAGACTTGCGCAAACACCTGGATACCCACAGCAGCGAGCCGGCCTTTCACTGTGACGTCCCCGGCTGTGGCTTCACCTCTCGTACCCTTGGCACCATGAACATTCACCACAAAAGAGAACACAAGGTGAAATTATTAAAATATTGTTAATTTACCCTCGGAGGGGGAGTTTTATTGTCCTTTATAGTTCTCCAATGTTATCTTTTATGAATCAGGGTACTTTTGTAGCTCGCTACAAATGCCATGTGTGCGATCAGTGCTTCACCCGGGGCAACAACCTAACTGTCCACCTGCACAAAAAGCACCAATTCAAATGGCCCTCTGGACACCCCAGGTTCAGGTAAGTCTTGCATTGATAACAAATAAATCAACCCAGTAATGCTGAATTGTGTCTGGAAAGATGTCTGGGTCGTTGCATCACTGATGGCCTCTTCATCGCTCTGTCAGGTACAAGGAGCACGAGGACGGCTTCTTGCGGCTGCAGCTGATTCGCTATGAGAGTGTGGAACTGACAGAGCAGCTGATGAGGGAAAGGCAAAGTAGTCAAGCGGAGGATGATGATGATGATGATGACGACAGTGGCGAGACTGAGGAAGAATGCTCGGGGGCAACTTCCTCAGAGTTGCAGGTAGAACTGAGAGGGGTGCTGCTGGAGGAGCAGAGGACTGAGGAGCCCACAGCCAGCGTGGAGGAGGGCAGTCAGGAAGAGGGCATGTTGTACGTTCTCACTGGAGTTTTGTCACAAGCGGGGGAGGACTAGGATACTGCTCAGCGGCAGGATTGACTGCTAGTCCTGCATACACGTCCCATACATGACTGGGCATTCTGTTATCAGCTGTGCAGTTTCACAGATCATGGCACATGATGAGCCTTCAATGGGGACCTGAGACACTTAATAATAAATTAAAACGTCTGAATGAAGGGATGCATACTCCATGATGACCCATTTTGAATATTAGCCTATGTTAGGTAAACCTGTTTTTTTATGTGTTTTCTGTTTACTGATGTTGAGCCTGTGCATAGTCTGTTTTCTGGTATTTATTATGATTTTCAAGTTATTCATTGTATCTTAACACATTTAAACAGTGTGATACTAATGGTGCACTGCCTAGTGCGTTGCCATTCTCTTTTACATGGGAATGCTGTCCCAGATATTCAGAAATAGTTCATCCTCTCCTTTTTGAAGAGGGCATACTTCATGAGCTCTGTAATTTGTTTATGCTTCATCTACAACTTAAATAAAGTTAACAACATGTTTGCAAAATTCACATTTGAAATTATAATTGTATTTTTTTTAAGTGTTTTAGTTATTTGTTGTTTGTCTTTAATGGTGCACACAGTTGTATTTAATCATTTTTAAAAGTGAAATGCATAATTGCATTAATAGTATTACTATCTGTACTGGCGCCCCCTGCTGAATCTAAATGCTCTACTGCAGCGCAGTCTGCTAGACTGTTCATTGTATTGATCTGAAATGTAGAAAAGCAGCTATAAGGTGACTGAAATTGTGTTGCTCTAGTGTTATTTACTCAAACTATATCTAGAAAGACTATTTCAAGGTATATTTCTACTCTAATCCTTTTGATAAAATCAAATATTGAGCCTGAAAATGGGCACATACTGTTCATGTTTTTATTCTACTCCTCAAAGGTACGTACTTACAATATCAGTGATCGGATATTCAAAAGTCAAAATGACCTTTTTCCATAACCGACCTGACAATGTGATGGTCTCATCAGAAAAGCTGTGGTGATCAGGTGACCTAAGTCATGACTTGTGTCTTTGTCGCAGCATGACGTGCAGTACGGAGCGGCATTAGCAGCGTGGAGAAGATTAGGCGGCACACAGAGCTTAGTTGAAGTGTTACTTACTGGCTTCTGCTTCTGCTCTCTGCAGTCAGTGAACTCAGCTCCACTGGGACAGCTTCTACGGGCTTCATGTCTGTTGACTGCAAGAATGATGATGTACAGAAATATAACTTGAAAAATGGACGCCGTGAGGTTAAATCTACTGCTGGTGCTGCTGTTCGGTTCCTTCCAAATAGCCAGTTTTCAGTTTCCTGGATGGATTGGTGAGGTGGAAGGTAGTGGTAAGACCTCCTGTAATGGCAGTATGATGTTGTGTTTCAATCATGCTTTTGCAAGCTCATGGGTTCCTCTATAACAACAATGACATGTTTCTTAATCTTGGCCTTGAGGCCTATCAATATTTCCAAATTGAGTTTTGCACATTAAAACGTTGAATACATCATATGAATGTTTGTGATTTGTCCAGTTGTGATGCGTGCAAACGCTAATAAAACACTGTTGGACTGTAGGTGAGGCAGAATGGATTCCACAACCAGATTTCATAGACGACATCTACTGGTCCGGGTCAGCGCCCCTTTGTTTCGGCGGCTGTAAGGCGCGACACGAGGAGCTGAGGAGAGATCGCTGTGGGGACTCGAGCTGCTGCTGGCTCGGCCACAAGTCCCTGTGCCGAGGTAAGACCACCACGACAATGTCTGACATTAGATTAGAAGTCGCTTCGTCGGATCAACCTGGAGCTTGGTGTCATGCTTTGCCAATGCATTTCCTTTGCATTGTATGGCAGTGAACTGTGGGAGGCCCGACGTGGACTATAATGGAGTGGTTTTTGGTAACGACTGGTGGGTGGGCTCTGTGGTGAGGTACACCTGTCGGCCTGGGTTCATGCTCCTGGGAAACCCGACCAGATACTGCCAACCTAATGGCCTCTGGACTCCGAAACCTACCTGCCTCAGTGAGTAAACACTGACCACAAAGATCACCCTTATGATCCTCTAGCTCGTCATATGACCTCCCTCTACATGTCTTTATAGGAATGTGTCAGCGGGGACGCATTGAAATCAGTGAGGGGGAACTAAATGGGACGTGCAACTCCACCTGTGCAGATAAGAGCTACTTCGGCAGCCCAAAACAAGGCTGCTCTCGGATAGACAACTGTATGAAGAAGGAGACTGGCTGGAAGCGCTTCTTTGCACAGTGTGTCCCTTGCATTTGTGACTGTGCTTTGTCATGTGGTGAGTAGCTTCCTCATCACACTGGATAGCTTAAATTATGAACTGATGCGATGTTGACTCGAATGAAAATACACCTCATTTATTTATTATTGGTTTAAACCTGCATAGCTGTCTCTTCGAGAAATTTCAACGCAAAGAACACTTTTGCCTTTTTATTTTTTTAGAATGTACAGGCTAAATATGGAGAAAACACTATGTTGCCTTTACAGTAAGACATCAGATGACAAATAAATACACAGACAGCTTGCCCACCGCAGAGCCACGCTATGTTTATGCTGCTTCATCCAATTGTGTGGATCAATCAGTGGACCAAAATCTGGATGTTTTAAGACATTGATTTAATCTGTTTGGCACACTGACGCCTACAATTTCTCTTTGGTTTCTAAAGATAGGATTTTACACGATGACAGTGTCTGAGGTTCAAATCCCTTAGAGTCAGTGGTGGATTATTACAGTGGAGAAAGGGTCAGAAAAGAAAAATGAATTTTAATACAGTCTTAAAGGATGGGTCAGACTCGGCTCAAATAATTATTTTAAATACATAAAATAAAAAGTTTTACCTGAAGTGTCAAGTTATGGTCTGTGTTTGATAGGAAGCTCACTTGGGTTCACATTTGGTAGCTCAGACAGCACTTTCTGTTTGAATTGACTTGATAAATGTTATGTCACAAATTATATCCACCAGGAATAACTTGCATGCTTTATATTTTTTACATATGTTTGTAAACATGTTTGTTTTTCTAGATAAAGGAAGGAATAAAGACCAGAGGAAAGGGAAGTGAAACCACGGAGATTACTCGTCGCTCCTCCTCTCAGTCCATCTGTCTTGGAAGGAGATGAAACCTTAATCTTGTTACAAAGGGGGGAGCTTTGGTTGGGGAGCTCAGGAGTTTGTTAACACGAAGAGCGTTGAATTTTTTCAGGTAGTAGACCAGGTTCACTTTTTAATATGTAAATCATTGAATGTAAAAAAACACACATATCTTTTTCTTTTGCAAAATCAAATCGTTATTACCTTGATGGATTACATACATGTGAAATGATGCATATAAAAGGAAGGAGATTATGCTCCTCTTTCTGAAGTCAAAGAATCCACACCACCTTTAAAAATAGTGTGTTTTCAGTTTTGCAGACTTTATTCACTGGATTATTGTGCTGGATAATTTTTTTTAATCTAGAACCTTCTTGGTTGAAAACAACACACTTCAGAGCTTAAATCTGCAGTCGAGTTCCTCAAACAGACTTTAAGTGTTTCTTCTTATATTGTCTCTGGGGTCTACATTTTACTTTCTGTGCGTTTGATAAATAAAATTGCTTCTGACTGCCACTAGATGTTGCTGTTTCGTTATCTCACATATTAGGTCACAACATGTACCTCCCTTTGCATTTATAGGAACAAATATTGGAATCTCTTCCACATGTGATCTTGAAGAGTTCCTTCTGAACAGTTGGTTCATCACTGTTGGCGCCAGGTGCTGAACCTAAGGATGATGTGCTCATTGGTTTTCGGTTTGTAGCAGCCAATTCCTGTGAAAAGGACAGAGTTTGGATCAGCAGCATTAATATTAGGGTTCATAAACACAGATGCTGAGCGGGCCAATGCTCAGTTGACGCTGTGTTCTTGCATTGATATCAATTTTACAATAAGGGGGAACTAGTAATGCATCTTATTTAATCCAAAAAATCCTTAAAAATAACGCATACTTGTGTCGTCATGAACAGCAAAAATCATATAAAATATATTCAATCTAATTCAAACTTTATATCGCACGAGTGTCCATAGCATTAATAAAAGGAAAGATTAAAGATATTGAAGGAGTTCTAGTGTCACACCAGAGGACATCCTGAGGCAAGTGAGTGAAAAGAAAGCCAATTCTCCGGTCTCATTACAGCTCATTAAGTCAGATATGTTGTACTGCATCTCTGGGGAGGATGCTTACCAACATCCAGCCTGCTGTACTCTCCAGAGCTTTCTGACAGGATCTCCCAGTAAGTCTGCTCGTGCTGGTTCCCAGCTACTCCATTCACACTCTCCAGTAACAGGCCAAAGTCTGGGTCCTCCTTCACAGTGAACCTGGCCATGCACACACACACACACACACACACACATAGAGTCAGGACATCTGTCCACAGCACAACTAGGTCATCACAAGCTTGCAAAGGAGAAACAGCCGAGCCACCTTTAAGAATAAAGGATGTTATGCAGAGATATTAAAGGGGGTGCCATGGGTGGTCTTACTTGAAGTCCCGCTGTGTTTCCTGCAGTCTCCTCAGAGCGCTCAGCAGCACACCTCCCTCTACCACCAAGCTGAAATGGGACTCAGGAGTCATGTTAGACAGATCGTTCTCCACAGACAGTCTGATAGGAAGAGTCGCCGGACCTGCACACCATGGTATATTCAGTTATAGTGACTCTTTGCATGATACACACACACACACACACACACAACACCCATCTTATATATTTACCTGGCTCTGTGAGAGCTCTTCTGGTTAGCAGCAGAAGAAACCCCACAGAGAGGAGAGCAGTTGTCCTCAGTGCCATCCTGTACGATCGTGTCCTTCAGGTGTCGACTATAGCACCGCAGCTCAGTACTTATAGTGCCAGCCTATAACCCTCATTTACGAGCGCACTCCAGTAGAAAACCTTTACTCCTGCAGTCACCATGTCACTGTGTAAAGATGTCTTTGTTGAGTTTCAATATTTACAGCCACAGACTGAAACTAAAACTAACATGACTGTTTGCTGTGTCAGTCAGTCACTGTTAATGTGTGCTTTATGAACAGAGAACTTATCTCTAAAGTGACTTAACGATCATTTAGTTGATTAATGATCCTCATTGTGGCTATGTTTCCTCACAGGGCATGAATAAGATTGGTTGATCTTAGATAATGTATGCATGCAAACTCAAGCCTATTCTTCAGAGAGTGTAAGAAAAGTCATATCTCCTTCCTCGAGGCAAATATTACATTATGCAATCAGGATTTGGCCTTTTAGGTGTTGTTAGGTTGTAGTGGATTTTATATATATTTGCACATGTAGATAAAAGAAGTTTATGTTTTAAATTAATACATAAAGAAAGATATGATAATTAATTTGGGATATTATGAGGAATATTCTGGAGGAATGTATTATGAAACATAAGAGAGGATCACTGTTTTATTATTCTGTTTTAATGACAAATGTAATGATTAACTGTATGATGCATGAGAATGAATGAATGTTTTATTGTTTAGACAATGGTCAGGATAATAGGGTTTTATTGTGAAGGGGAACTTCCTGTCCTTGACCGGAAGAGTGAGCTTTGACCTATCCTGTTTACTAATTGGTGTAGCGAACAGAATGGCGGCATCCTTTGAACTGACCAATAGAACTAACCTTTAGGTGTGAATTCATTTGCATGACCATACTAATAGCCGAGCATTTGTTCTGGGGACATGGTTCTACTGGTCTGGAGACTCGAGACAGCCCTGGTCTGTGGCTCCCTGGGAGCTGCACTCCGTCTGTGGAGAGTTCCTCCTTTCTGGCCCCACGATCGTGAACGCTACATGAGTATTATCTTTGCCATTAAATATTGTTAAACTTTAACTCGAATCCTGAATTTCCTGCGGCCACGGGACCCGGAGCTTTGAACACGAATCTTACAGTGTATAATAATGGATTGAAGTAGCACCTCACGTGTATATTGCAGTCTCAGTCAGCCAAGCTTCAATGCAAACCACATACCTGAGCCTAAAATCAAAGCATCCATCTTTATGTTGGTCACTGACTCGTCTCTGTCACACCAAGGTTGAGCTGCAGAACAACATAACAAGAACGAAATGTGTTGCAGCACAGTACGAACCTGTGATGATTGATAATGATGGGCTAGGCTTTGCAATGAGTGTGATGGTTTACATGTGTTACGGTGTCTCTGTCTGAATAGATTGTGCATGGGGGATAAGGCATTTATAACGGAGGCTGTATATCACACAGAGAGAAGGGTTGCTGTGCTGACATTGCTCATGTTGCTCATTTACGGTGAAGCCCGTTTTGAATTGGTCTGATTAAGAGGCAGGTACAATTGGCTAAACATGTTTTTGGTTTCCTCTCAGGGGGGATGTAAGCCTTGTAGGGCCCGCTTGAACGCGAGTAACCCCGGCTGTTTTACCAAAAATAACCCGGGCACTGCAGCATCAGCACCAGGCAGCTGCGCAGGTGCGGCCTTTAAAGAGACAGCGGGGCCTTAAAATCTCACCGGAACCTTCCGCGTGTTTACACAGACTGTCAACAGTAGTGCAGCGACAGCGATGGAGCCGAATCGATCACCTCAATATCATGTGGCACGAGGCACATTAGAAAAGTACTAGCGGAGCTTTATCCTCATTCCATTGGTTATTCCCATTCCTCTCACCCACAGAGACGAGTCGCCTCAGAATAGGAAATGGAATACTTAAATGGTTTAAATTGGCGTCTGAGGGGCTCATTTAATGAAGCAGACTGCGGCATCAATCTGATCTAAATTAATCAATTTAATCAACTGGGAATTCATTCCGACTTTTAGCTAGCCTTAAATCACCGTAATATCTTTCAAATGTCTTTACAGTGACTTCAAGTGTGTATATTATCATCTGTGCACGTATTTGCCTGAACAACATGTTGTCGCATGCTCATGTTTGGTTTTTTAATGATTTCATTCTAAAAACGTGAGGTCATGATGAGTATTAGGGAGCGAGGATTACATCAAAACCAAAACAATATTTGTACCCCCACCATTAGCATCCTGACAGCAACGCCCTGTATCCCAGACCCGCGTGCGTACCACACAGACGCACTGACCCGCCACAGGATCACGTTGGCTGCTCTATCGAGCTGCTGCTGAAGCATCTGCAGCGCTGCTTGGCCGTTTTTGTTTCATTCCAGGTGCCAGAGACTGGAGATTGTCATCGACACCCACTGCTGAGGATGTGTGTGAGTATTTCGATGCGAGTTCGGATGGGATGGATTCACTGAAAGGAATAATCCCACCGAGGAAGACAACAAACATGACAGGCATCCTGTTCCCCTGACGATTCTCGGAGGTGCAGTCGTAGTTCGGGGCCGGACATGGTTTTAATCTGGGGAGTTGCTGTATAGCGGATACGGGATGGTGTGCGCCGCACCCCGAGACATATTGATACGGAGAACACATCCCTGTCCTTTAATGCCTCTCGACCGATACGGATTTTTCCTGGACTGTGGCGCAGAGTGAGCATCTTGTTTGTTTGTTTTTTGACATGGCTATGACGGTTTGGGGACCTTCCGATGTAGAGGGAGTGTGCTGTTTTGTCTGAAGCGATCAACTGAGCACTGTTGCTCTCACCCAGAGAAGAGAACCCGGGCTGAGCTGGTCATTTCGACACACAATATTAAGTATGTGCAATGCGTGCATGCGTGCGTGTTTGAGTGTGCATGTGCATGTGCACGTGCAATGCAACACACAGCAGGAGCCATATACTGCATATGTGTCCTGAATGTATCCTGAATAGTGTCTGGTGTTTTCATCCTCATCAGTTTGTTGTTAACAGGTGCTTTTTGGAGAGCTGGCAGCCTCCCCCATCACTGACAAGTCACTGCAGAGCAGAGTCGCCACACCACTGCAAAGCTATACATTTAATAACCATATTTCATCCCCGGGAGACTTTTACAATGGCTATGTGTGCTCACATGTCCTTGCTGAGGGGCCGCACAGGACGGAACAGCAGGGCCTTCAATCTGACGAGGCCATTAAAGCCTGTCTGTGTTTTACTGAGCTTATATGCAGACTTGTAATGGAAATTCACTAATGGCAGGGTGATCAATAGAAGTCATGGTCAATTTCCTTCACTGCCCTCTTCACATGAGGATGTTTAATTGAACAAATACAGGTCATGGATAGTCCTATGAGCAAGAGAGACTGCATGGTATAGCAGTGGATGTTTTATGTGTTCAAACAAGTTGTTGCTTTGCTCCATAACTCTTTGCCTCTAATGAGTGGCGTCACATTTGTCAGTATTTATGACAATAACCTACATGAATCGTGAACATTATATTTTCACGAGGATATGGGCCTAAATTAATCAGTAATCTATTTCTGACCCAAACAGACAACATACATCTGTGTGTCCGCATGACTTCTATATTTGCTCAAATATGTTCAAAGCAGTCTGAAAGTGTTTTGGGACGATAATTAATGTCAATGTCAGGAGTGCATGCACACAAATACGTAGATTTTAGAGTTTTTCTGACCCTTTTTTTGACAGAATCTGGTGTTTTTGTATGTTAGAAGTGCACCTTTATAATGTACACGCAATACAATTAAACACACATCTCATTAGTTTTCTTGAGCATTTAAACATGATCATCCTTAAACATTCAACTGATAATTTCATGGCTCTTTATTTAAAGTATAGGGCACTAGATTATTTTAAAAAACACCTCATTTGAATCATTCACATAACTGTTTAGTACTGGAGTATATTTTGTTAAATAACAAATTAATTTTACATGATGAAGGAAATAGTAATGGCAACTGAATCTGGTACTGCACACCTTCTGACATCTTGGTGAAACAACCTGGTTCAGTTTCAGATTATTTTAAAGCTAATGGACCAGCCGCTACTACATCATAAAAGACACTACATGACAGGATGCCTTGTCTAAAAGGAAATTGATGTGAATCAGCAGTATACGCTATGTGCTGCAGGACTGAAACCAGATCCCGACTACTCAGAATCTCATTCCCCTCAACCAGCCAGTCCATGAAATAAACTACAATCAGATCATACCCAGCACCTCGTTTGAAGATGGGTCTCTGAAGTCATCCTAAAATCATTCCTGCAACACACCTTGGTATCCACACATCTGCTGAGGCATCATCAACCAACTCGAGGACATTGAATTGTTTATTAAATTAAATTAACATCTGCATCTTCATGTATGAAAATGTGAGGCTTATTTTCTGAAGGAGGGGAGTGGAGTTGAGCTTGAAAACGGTTATAAAGACTGACATGTCTGTCCCCCATTGCAGCCTTCACCATGGCCGAGAGGACACTGGAGCAGGGCTCGGTCAGCATCCCCATGGAGGAGACCAAAGTCCACAGCGGAGCGCCGCCGGAGGCGCCGCTGCTCATCCACTTGAAGAAAGTGGAGAACCACATCACTGAGGCTCAGCGCTTCTCCCACCTCCCACGCCGCTCTACTGTGGACCTGGAGTTCAATGAGCTCTCGTACACCATCCGCGAGGGTCCCTGGTGGAGGAGGAGAGGTACTGCAAAGCTCAGTTCACATAGTAACCATGATGGATGAGCAAGCAAGCAAGCACCCATGAAGATCAATATATGGAGGGCAGACCTTTCAAGGGAGGCATCTAAAAGCTGTAGTGACATTTAAGATAGTTTTTATTTTATTTTGTTGTTGTCAGTCTGCCCCTCTTGCTTTGCTCTATTGTTCTGACACATGTAGCCCAGCCATGTATTAACAAAATTACACACACACACACACACACACACACACACTTGCACACTTCCACCTCGTTGTAGCAGGCAGTGTGCTGGTAAGCATTGCTGCGCTCAGCAGAGTTTAGACATAGTAAATAATTTACATTCGCAGGTTGGCAAACTGCTGGCCTCTCTTCCCCCTGTGTTGTCTGATGAGAGGCGGTGAGTCAGGCCCACGATTGATCTACTCATGAAATATGAACAGCATTTCAACTCAACTTTTCAAATTATGAGCCTCCAACCTTTGGTCCTTTCTGCTTGTCCACTAAACCACCCTTTGTACTATGTTTAGCTGCTCTTGTTACATCCTGTGTATTTAGCAGGGTGAGGGCCATGGACTTCAGAGGAATCCTTTATTCACATTCGCCACGTAGCATCCTTAGGAGAGGCCCTACATTATGCATTGCAGGTTGTCTTGTGTGTTATTTTCAGTCTTGTGTAATATTGATGTGCATTATGAAAGTCTGGCAGAGGAGTGTTTGTCGTTCCCCTGTGAAGCCTGAAGTATGGAGGGCATGAAAGAGGAGGATCAGAAAACGATTGATGCAGATGTTTTTGCTTTAGTGGTCTCGTAAATCAACCTGTGGTTTCGGTTGTTGTTTGCGTTGCCTCTTCAGCGTGCCGGCTTCAGCTCATCAGACTGTTGATGTGTGAGCAGGAAGTGTCCCAGCTTTTATTAATTAAGCTATGCCTTTCATAGAAAGGCCCGCCTGCCATTTTACTCTCCTTCCAATCTGACTGAACCTCTCGTCATATTCTTGTACATCCAGCTACGTCCAACCCCTTTCTGCCTCTCCAATGACCTCTGCCACTCACACAGTAATATAATCAGGGTGTTGCGCTTACATTTGACATAAATTGTAGCTTACACTAAGGGGCTTGTTGGTGTTTGTGTCTCATTTGACAAGCTAAGCTCAGAGCTGATTCTCTGCAGCTCCTGTAAATCAGGTATAATCACGCAGAGCTTGAAGCTGTTATTCTGCTGTGATTTTTGGTCGTCAGAGATTTGAAAAAATCATTATATGTCATTTCTGCTTAACAATATGCAATTACAGCTAATATAGGAAAGAGGATGAAGTGAACGAGGAGACTTGAACCCATGATGGCATTTGTTATTCATGGCATTTGTTATTCAAGGTTTTGTTTTATTATCTTTGAGACACTGAAGCCATGAGTCCCTCCTTATAATGTGTGTGGCCGATAGGAAGAGATTTCTGAGGAATATATTGTAAAGCAGTGAATTTAGAATTGTTTACTTTGTTGTAAAAGGGCTCAGGAAGGTTCGGTGATGTATGAGGGGCCCACTGTCTGCATTCGTTGTAGGTTCTTGTCGGCCATGTATATCTGTTAGGTTGTTGTTGCTGTGACCTTCTTTCATGTTGAGGGTATTCTCCTAGCTGGTGAAACACTGGCCCAGCCACCAAATGGGAAGGACAGGAAGAGGGAGTGAGAGAAGGAAAAGGTGGACATGCCTCTAGGTGATATCACCTCTGCATTTTGCTATTTACTGCAATTGAATCTCTGCTCCTGTTTCGATGAACTGTTCGGAGGAGTGTGGTCATCTTTTCAGATAAAATCCCATCTTGGACTCAACATAATCCATGCTGCTGAGACAGTTCTTTGAAAATGCATCACCACGCACACGATAACTCAAATTTATGACCTTGATGCAAAGTAACCCATGCTGCTTCACTAAGTGTGCTCATTTTCTTAGTGGATGGTTATGAAAATGATAGCAGTTTATACAGAGTCTGAGTATGTTGTCTACTAAATGTCCTGATGTGAGAGGAGACAGACCATTAGAGAATTGTCAAGGACATCAGACAGATGCTATTGTTCTTTCATCCCCTCTGTGTGTGCAGGATTGGAGAAATTAGTTTTTACTGAAAGACGTGTTTTTATTATTTTTAAAGCTGCTATAATTAGTTTTTTTAGCTTGAACTGAGTGGAGTTATACAGTTATAAGTATTTCAAATAGCTTAACTACTCCAGTGACGTAACACATTGAAGTCTGTTTACAGGTCTTGTAAATTAGCACATGTGAAGAAGTTGTATGTCGCCTTTTGTGTCTCCAGAAGGAGCTGTTCAAAGTCTGATAAATTGCCTTCAGTGATGTCACTTGAGTCAGCTTCAGCTGTAGCTTCCCAGACCTCAGTAACCAGCAGTTCATCTCCGCTTGTGGTTATTAGCTCGAAGATACTTTAGCCTCCACTAGCGTAACACCTGAATCTTTGACCAAACTGTCGGCGGTCGAGTTGATTCGTGGATTATTTGGGCACTAGGTTTTGACAAGGAACGAGAACACATTTTTATTAAAAAAAGATGATGTTTAGTTGTACTTCTGTAACATCCACCAATATGCAGAATTGAAATGCTGTCAGATGGCGTACTCTATATTCTAATTTATTATGTGCACATGACAGCATTTTATATGAACAGGTTATTATTCTGATTGTATTAATGAAACAAACTACTTTTCTTCAGATCATACCGCTTCATGGAAACGTGATATTCCTGGTGTGAGAATTGAGTTGTCAAGGGCTCCAATTTGCGACATGTGATGACCCCACCTAAGCCTTGACTCATAATAATTTGTCTAACAATTACTTTGATATTTCCGGTGAGATCAGATTTGATGTGCACTGTCACATGCTGTTAAATCGGTGTGTCTTTGACAGTGAGGTGACTGAGGTCAGCTATACTCTGTGGCTCTCATGAGACTGGCTCATCAGGATGTGTTCGCAGCCTCGTGCGTATAACACCATTATTATGCGACGGGTTGGCTCATCAGCATGCACCACATGCCAGAGCAGCGCTGCTTCACTAACAGCAGGCTGCTCTGCTGTCTAAATGGAGGCTCTCTGATGTAATAACCCTGCGTGGGAGGAGGGGGCACTGCCATTAGGCCACTTTACTCATAGAGTCAGGGTTAAGGGGGCCGGCAGCTCTGCTGAGTCCCTTACGCAGCTCGAGACAAGAAGAATCATCCCTGGAGAAATGGGTGATGTGAGGGGTAACAACAAGACAGGATACTTACAGCGCTTTTTAACTTTCCATGTCTGGAAGCCTTCAGATTGTCCGTTCTAAAACTGGTTTGCATCATGAAGGAAAACCTGACCCCTCTTCATTACAACACAAAATCCCTGCAGGGAAGTAATGCCGGTGGTTGTTCTGTTGGAGCCACTGAGGAAGCCATGATCTTAGATCTTTCTGTAGCTTGTTTCCTTTGTTTGGTTGTTTTTGTTTTTTACAGTAATGTCTCGCTGCACATCTGTCTAACTTTCCATTTCCAGCATTTCTAGTATTTTTTTTAAAGGTTGGCTTAGTGTAGCCTGCTAGCCAGGATGATGTCTGCTAACTCTGCCTGATGGTTCCTGGTGTTCAGTATTAGCAGCCAGTGACTTCCTCTGCTGGAGTGAAATTAGGCTTGCTGTCTGCATAATTATCTGAGAAAGTATTTTTAGAACTGAGTGTCACGATGCAACACGACTCAGTAAGCTCCATAATATATATAGAACATAAACTATACAGTAAATAAACTAACAATGGAGTTTCATTCCTTAATAGTTGACCTGTAATGTGTGAGGTGGTGCATTATACATTCAATAACATATTTTAAGTTGACTTTAACCATCTTAAATGTCATACTAATAAGAGCTCTATAAATAACATCTTTCTCCCCTTTTTGTCAGGTTACAAAGCCCTCCTCAAGTGTCTGTCAGGAAGATTCAAAAGCAAAGAGCTCATTGGCATAATGGGGCCTTCTGGAGCTGGGAAATCCACTCTGATGAATATTCTGGCGGGGTACAGGTGAGATGTGGAAGATCATACTTTGGACATAATTCACTGCTTAGAAAATGGCTGTAATATAATTAAGTTTTCTGTTTGGAAACAGGGAGACGGGCATGAAGGGCCAGATCCTGGTGAATGGCCGACCAAGGGACCTGAGGACCTTCAGGAAGATGTCCTGCTACATCATGCAGGATGACATGCTGCTGCCACACCTCACTGTGAGGGAGGCCATGATGGTGAGGTCATCTCAAGATAAATTAAAAAAACTGCAAAATACCTCCTTAAATCCATAATGTTCAATCGACTTCTGTCTGTCTTTCAGGTTTCTGCCAATCTGAAACTGAATGAGAGCATGCAGGTCAAAAAAGAGCTTGTAAGTCTGAATATATTGATCGCATTTTAATTTACAAAATACATTTCAGCAACAGGTGAGCAAGACAATATCAATTTGTCAAAGTAGTGCTCAGCTAGTTGCCATTAGTCACGGCATACTAATGAGCCAGCCTGCTTTATTGTAATATTTGTGCATCAACATAATGATGTATCCTGTATTTTAAAGAATCTGATTCACTGGATTAACCAAATACAGACATTTTCATTTGGTTGTTTTCTAGATGAAATAACATTTTGGCCACTAATGTGACATGGTTTCTTATATATGAATAACTAAAAGTGTTCATATGACAACATTATGATATCAGGTCACATGCACCATGATTGTATATGTTATCCTTATGGCCCACCCTTACATTCAGTTATGTGCGTCATCGTGTCACCACATCTGTTACTCTTTGTGTCTCAGGTGGATGAGATCCTGACTGCTCTGGGTCTTCAGGAGTGTGCTCAGACACGCACCAACTGTATCTCTGGAGGCCAGTGTAAAAGACTGGCCATCGCCCTCGAGCTGGTCAACAATCCACCCGTCATGTTTTTTGATGAGCCCACCAGGTAGGATAATACTTGGCTGCTTTGAATGTGTGATATCGCCACATAAATACATCTTCAATGACGTCTCTGTGGTGTTCTGTCTCGTCTTGCGTCCCATCCCAGTGGTTTGGACAGTGCGTCCTGCTTCCAGGTGGTTTCCCTCATGAAGTCTTTGGCTCTGGGAGGACGGACAATCATCTGCACCATTCACCAGCCCAGTGCCAAGCTCTTTGAGATGTTTGATAAGGTAACTTGAGTGCTTCTAGTGCTGAACACATTTAGCTTTCCATTAGCTACTGCTCAGACCAGGGCTCCACAGGCTAGCATGATTCATTTTATCCAGCTGACAAGCAGCGCAGCAGTCAATACACAGTCCTGTTGTTTTGTCAGTTGTTCATATATTATTCAGACAGTCAGTGTGTTGGAACGAATGTTGATTCCGCCATACCTGTGTTCCTCCTCCAGCTGTACATCCTCAGTCAGGGTCAGTGCATATACAAGGGCACAGTCCCTTACCTCATCCCTTATCTGAAGAACCTGGGCCTCCACTGTCCAACGTATCACAATCCTGCTGACTTCAGTAAGTCAAGCAACTCCTTTAGTACAAGTGTGTGTCTGTGTTTGTCTGTGTTTTTGTTCTTACCAGCTTGTCCTCTCTGTCCTCAGTCATTGAGGTGGCGTCAGGGGAGTATGGCGATCTTAATCCAGTGCTGTTTGAGGCTGTCCAGGGTGGACTGTGCTCCGAGGAGGGCAAGAAGAACTCCAGAGACAAAAATGACCCTTCCTCTCCCTCTCAATGTCCTAGTGTGAGTGGTACCACCCCTCTCACATAGCACCACACCTACTGTATATGTCTTAGGATAACACACGTTATAGCCTCACATCACGTAGTAATCAAAAAGGCAAGCCCTATAACCACAGAACACTAACAATGTCTGACTTTAACATGACCAAATATTACAGACAAACAAAAATAAACGGTAACTCATTATAATAACTGCACCCTATGAAGCATTCATACATTACAAAATGTATTCACCATTTTTAAATTAACTATTATATAATGCTTCATAGCGTGCAGTTATTGTTTATGTTTGTTTGTTTTGTAATATTTGGTCACGTTAGAGGCAGCAGTGGCCGAGAGAAGTCGCTCTCTGGTCCTTCGGCTCGGTAACACTTTATAATAACTGAACGCTATGAAGCATTATATAATACTTCATTTGGAAATGGTGAATCCATCATTTATAAAGTGTGGAACAATGCTTTGTAAATTATGAATTAAGTGTTTACTCATATTTAACTAATGCTTAATAGCGAGCAGTTATTATAAAGTGTTACCTAATAATCTAAAAGAATTGTTGCAAGACAGAAATTGAAATTGCATCAGACTTTATCGTTTCCTTTCGTGATTTCTTATGGATTAACTGCTTCCATTAAACAATAAGGGATCTACTCCTTTACATTAAAAGTGTCTATATTTTTGCAAATCTGCATTTTTATCTGTGATAAATGCTTATTAAATAATGTATAATAAAATCGCGGTGGTAGCGTTTATTTTTACCAATAGTACTCTCGTAACTTCATTTTTTTAGGTTTTAAATAAGTATCACAGCCAGTAAACAAACCCCAAAATTGAACACACACTGAACGGAGTGGATTTCAAATGAAATACCCTGTAAACCATTTCTGTACACATCAACCAAACTGTTCCCCCTCTCCTCCACTCCATTGATCTTTCTCCTCAGCCTCTTCCAGCTTCCACTCACTCGCTCTTTCTCAGCCCCATGAGTCACCTTTGATAAGAGCATCAGCTAAATACTTAAACTGTAAATGTAGACCACCAAGAGCTCTCTGATATATGATTAATCCTGTATGATGCAGTTAGGCCCCTCTCTTTAAAATATGTTTTCAGTTTATTGATTTTCTCTGTTGCCCTTTCTATCTTGTGTTTTCTGTGTAGGCATCAGCTAGTAACCTTTACACTAATTAACAGAGATTAGGATGTTTTTCATCCTTATGTACGTCCAACGTCTCCAAACTTTCATTTTCTTCGATAGCATGATTCAAGATATTGTTGCAACTTTTGTGACCTTCTACTCCCTCTCAAAATATCTGCCATCATTCATTACCTCGGGGTGCAGAGACAGTGTGCATTGTGTGTTTTGAGGTTTAATTCCATTTAGGGACATTTCTTTTGGTCTATACTGACATTATATTCTTTTTAAGAAAACGTGAACTGTCTCTTTAGCATCAGAATAGGGACAATTTAAATACATTCTGAATCATGAACTCAAATAACATATTTATTACTAAAATACACTCACAATTTAAAATGAAATAAAAAAATAAACAATCAGACTATTTGTATTCTTCCTATTTTCACAACGTGACATAGGAAAGGATATGGTTTGTCTTTTAGATGTTGTCTTGTATGTACACATACAATTGTGTATTATATACATAATTAATTGTTCTCGCTGTCTTTCTCCACAGGACACAGGAACACTTGAGAAACACAGCTTTGCCACCAGTACATTCACACAGTTCTGCATCCTCTTCAAAAGAACTTTTGTAACAATATGCAGAGACATGGTAAATTTATTATTATATTGTCCACATCTGTTTAAACTCAGACTGTAATAGGCAAAGCCTATTATAAAAAAGAAAGAAAACAGCTTTAGTCAATGTCAATTAAAAGCTTTTGAGTTGTGTTGATGTTTATTTTGTGTTTCCAAGGTGCTGACCCACCTCAGGGTGATGTCCCATATTTGTATCGGAGTGCTGATTGGCCTGCTTTATCTCAACATTGGAAATGATGCCAGCAAGGTCTTCAACAACACTGGTTTTCTCTTTTTCTCCATGTTGTTCCTCATGTTTGCTGCCCTGATGCCCACCATCCTAACCTGTAAGATGCTGAGTCTCGGGAGAGATGGAAAACATTGATTTGCTGTTGTTTGTTTTTCTGGTTGTAGTGGAAAGACTTTTAACACTACTGTTGTTCCATAGTTCCTCTGGAGATGTCTGTGTTTATGAGGGAACATCTCAACTACTGGTACAGCCTGAAGGCCTATTATTTGGCCAAAACTATGGCTGATATACCATTCCAGGTAATATTCAAATAATTGAGCACATAATGGTTTGGACATGAATACAGTATATATTTCAAATGAGCAACACTACAACATATCTTCTACAGGTGCTTTGTCCAATCATGTATTGTAGTATAGTGTACTGGATGACTGATCAGCCTCCAGAGGCGAGTCGCTACCTGCTCTTCATGGCCTTGTCCACGTCCACGGCCCTGGTGGCCCAATCCCTAGGTCTGCTTATAGGGGCTGCATCCACATCTCTTCAGGTAGGCAAACAATAATGAGTCATGTAACACATTCCTTTTACTGCAGAGTAATCATGAAAATAATGTAATGGCTTTATAATGCGTAATGTGCAAAGAGTAATTGATTACAGTGTTGTGGAGTTATAAAGAAGTGAGCAAACCTCTGTAGCCTGCTCTTCATCTCTGCTTAAAGGCAATGGCTCAAGGCTACATTTGCTTCCACTAGCATAACGCATCCAAATCTCCAGATGAAGTGTTAATAGTCGGGTTGCATTGTGGGTAATGTTTGCGCCACAAAGAAGAATGAGTGGAATAACTAAAATAATATCTCTGGTTGTGCTGCATTGACTTTAATCCTTTTTGAAACTGTCCATTATGAGTCCAACAATGTTATAGAAGTGCATTTTCAACATTGTAGAAGTGCAATGCTAAATCTGTGCCGTATTTCTCCTAGTATCTTCTGACAATGTATTTAATTGAGACAGTTTTTTATTTGAATTTTACTTATTTGCTCCACAGGTAGCAACCTTCGTGGGTCCAGTCACAGCCATACCTGTACTCCTCTTCTCTGGCTTCTTTGTCAATTTTGACACCATTCCCAAATACCTACAGTGGAGCTCTTATGTTTCCTATGTCAGGTATCTTCAGTAGTTTATGTAGTTCAAATATCTAAGAGAGTTCAGCCACAATCTTTTGGAGTATTGCTAAATGTATTTAGGCTATCTGTCATTGTGGCGAGCCTTTTCTTTTATCTGAAATGATTCTCTTTAAATGAAACCTTTACACGTTAGAAATGTTGTCTTTCAGGTACGGTTTTGAGGGGGTGATACTCTCCATCTATGGGATGAACCGGTCGGAGCTGCAGTGTCCGGGCGTGGTGTGTAAGTTCCAAAAACCAGAGGAGGTCCTGCAGCTGCTGGATGTGGAAGACGCAAAGCTCTACGTGGACTTCATAATGCTGGGGGTTTTCTTCCTGGTCCTTAGACTGGCTACTTACCTGGTACTGCGCTACAAAGTCAAGTCAGAGCGTTAAGACGTCCAGAGGCTGATGGATTTGGACGCCTGCACACTTCCCAGCAGTGTGGGATAGTAAGCAAACATATATCTCTCTTTCTCTGTCTTTACTTTACATACATGTACAAAGACATACACAAGTCCAGCACATAACATCATCAGAAAGCTGTGCTGCACCACCAAACTGTACAGTATAATATTCTCTTTTAAACAGTTTGTTATTCAAGAAAAAAGAAGAAACGTTCTTCTGTCTCCCATTATTACACATCCTTCAGGTTATAGTATGTTAAGCCCACCATTACCTTCCAAAAATATTGTGTATCTGCACTATACGTAAACAGAATACCCAACAAAGTATCAGAAAGCATGTGTCTTTAAACTGAGAAATCTGATTTAGCCCCCAAGTTCATGGGGAGCCACGTGACTATCACGGTGCAGGAGTGTCCAATAATTTGTAGCTTCTCAATCCAATGCGAAACAAAGATAATCCAAGGTTATCTTTGGATCAAAAAACCCTATTAATTCATCATTGAACAGCACCCATTAAAAAGCCACAGGAACACAACTTCAAGATGGATACCCTCTTATTTCTATCAGGAAAAGTGGAAACTTTCAGTGCCAGAAAGCTTTTGTGTGACTTCTCACCTCATCATGTATCTTTACCAAGACGCTGAACACGGTGGCTTTTCTTTACGGAATAGGACCTGAAAAAAAAAGACTGCCAGTGGAAGACTTTCCATCTCCAGTGTGGCTCATTTTTGCAGGACCTTCTGGCCTACCATTGTAGGTGGGAGAGCGTTTAGACATTGATGAAATGTAAGTATTGTCAAGTCTTATACAAAGACTGGTGTGGATTCACCCTGCGACCAGGCCTATGATTCCTCACTTGCTCCCTAATATAACATGTTTGTTTCCTCTGTAAGAGAGGAAGCATTCAGTGAACAGGGAGCAGATCGTGAAATCAAGCATGACTGCGGTGTCCAGTCTGGTGCAGAGGGCGGTTGCACTGCGGGAATGGTGTTCCAGGTGAAGTGCGACAGCCTGTAGTTTAAAAAAGTCTAATCGGTGTCACTCTTTTGACACATTTCTTTGAACTGTTTTGTTTCCACTCGTTGTATGACTCTTTCGCTGCGTCCTCCGTAAACTACGAAAAGGAATTAACATTGTTTCTCTGCTTCTCTTTTTCTTCTGCTTTGCTGATGTCTGACAGATGTGTGTTGTCCAAAACAATGCTAGATACTTGAAATGCTGGCTGGGCAGTTGTTGTGCCTCTGATCTAGAATGATTTGAGTTTCCTCTGCTTCATTATTTGCACATACACCTTATGTCGATGTACATGCTGGTTCACACACACACACACACACACACACACACACACACACACACACACACACACACACACACACACACAGGTTCTTATGCACACAGACATAAACACACAATCGCTCATTCACCTTGGCAATGTTTAGAAGAGTCCTCCTTGTTGCAGGGCAATGCAAATATTTTACAATAGACTTGCTATGAAATATTTCTTACTTAAACTATGCTACTTAGTAACCCTTATTATAAAGCATAAAATAATAAGTATATAATCAATGATTGTACAGTGAATATGTTATGCTGTCAACAAATATACATTTGCACTTTTCAATGTTTGTTCTTTCTTATTAATTTGTATTTTATTTTATTTTTATATATATATATATATATGTGATGCTTGAAAGTATAATGGGAAAACAGCAACCGAATGTTGCATGTTCACATTAGGAATGAAATTTATGAAATATTAAATTTCAGAGTGAAGCGCAATGGGTTTTTTTCCTCATCAAAATGTATGTATCTCGCCATGTTTGAGGAGATGCAAATCCTCTGCTCTCTGCTGAACATTTATAGAATATCTGGAATCGAGTGCGTCACCGCTGTAGATTAAAAAAAGAAGGAAGAATCAGGAGTGAGAAGTACTGTAGAAATGTGTGAAATGTGCTGGAAGGAAAACAACAAAATGTATCATTATGTTGCGAAAGAGATTGGCGACCTCTTTAGGAACAAACTGGATCAGTGAAGCAGATCAGTGATCATAATTCTGCTTCACCGTTCAGCAGGTGGAGTCCTGCTCAGACAGAAAGCTGCAGGTGGAGGTTTGGATTCTGTCATTAATAGCAATAGTCAACATTGTGATGTTTAATTGTTATACCTCCCACTGCTGCGGCATCAGTCAGTCCATATGTTTTATATTAAGACCTTGATATGAGTGCTTTTGTTCCTACCAGTTTTATTATGTGCAATAACCATCCAAAGGTGTTTTAAGTCTATGAGGCCAATTTCAACATGTGATGCTGCAATATGTCTCTTTTTCATCTTTTCATTATAGTTGTGTTTTTGTTGCTTCTGTTCACTAAATAATTTGATGGGTGTGTTTAATGAATGACCATCTTGAGGATTTTATTGTGGGGACAGAGGCAGAATAATAATAGGATAATATACTGTACACGGGGGTTGGATAAGCTAAAGCCACCAGGCAGATGTTTACCTGGCATTTGGTTCTCAAGTTAGCGGAGGACAATGTGTAGCATGTGAGAAGTATTGCATAAAGTCAGTTTTACTGTCAACACAGCAGATATATGTTTAACTATCCCTCAAATATATTAAAATCCATGACCTGCAGGTATGACTTTGTATGGTAAAAAAAGAGAAAAGAAACAGCTCCAGCCCCGGGTCAAAGCAGGGATAATTGTCAGTGTTGAAGTTATTAAATAGTCTGGGAATGTCTCCTCCTGCAACCGTAAGGCCTATGGTACCAAAAGAAAAACACGTTAAACTTGTGACCGAAGAAGGAGCTCAACAAAAGTTGCCCTCAATGTGTGTAGTGATTCAAATCCAGAGGGACTTTCCTGATTGTCCCTTCCAGGTCAGAGGGTGAAACAGAGACTAAAATGGTGTGTAAGCAGTGTAAGTGACTGTTGACGAGCGTATGTTCAAGTCAAAATGCTTCGCTCTCTTTGACATTTTGATTTATCATCGTACTATTCACTACTTCTGTCATAATAAGCCACCTGACTTCTGTGCACTCTATCATGCATGGTAAATAATAATATACAGGCTAACCCTACAGAAAGCTATGTTGTCTGATCGAAAATTAATAATAGAATGGAAGGCTGTTTAACACTGATTGTTTTTTTCTTTCATTTTTGTTTGTCTAAATTTGTTTTCATTTACAGTTTAATTTATGGTTTCTCAACTCAAAAAAATGCAAGTTCTGTATACTGAACGCTGTTCCAAGGATTATAATAAAGATCATTTATAACCTTTGCCCTCGCTCAGTGAGATGATGCACTCAAACACTGACTGTTGTTAATTCACATGTATTTGTGATGAAGTTTATTAAGTTAATATGTATATATATATATATATATATATATATATATATATATATATATATATATATATATGGTTATTTGTTGTTTGCTTAATCAGGTATCCCAGACTTACAAGTGCATTAAGCACTGAGGACTTTATGTACCCCGTACACACGGGGTTTAAGGGCCCCGATGCGGTCTGTGGAAATGTATTTCTTTTTTACCAACCCTTGTTTGTTCACTCTTCATATCGATATGCCAGGAGACACTAGTTTCAGCATTAAAGTCCCATTTGAGGCGTGTTTCATGTCCTGAAAGAATAAGAAAACGTCTAGTTATTGAAAGAAAATACCTCTAACTTTGAACCACTTTGTAAAGTAAGCTGCATTATTGTGGAAAGAATGAGACAAATGAGAAAGTATTTTTTTTTTATGGAAACCCGGGTGTAAATATCATCAAGAACCATACAGATCCGAATGACTTTCACAATTAAAAAAACTGAAAAATAAAAATTGTCCTGATAATTGCAAGAACAGTAAACACAATGCAGGATAATAAGCGTGATTTAAGTACCTACGCAAATGTGCACAATAGCTTCATCCAATGTGGTGAAGCAGATTAGTCATAACCTGCATTCATCATAACATGGAAAAGCTGAGAGCAGCTGACAAAAGAAAAGGTGTACTGAGACTTTAACAAGATTTTAATTCATTTTCTAAATCCCACTGTGATATTCTACACTGTCACATAGCTAGATTGGGTCAGGTTAGAAAACTAGATTTTAGACTAGAAAAACAAGTATTGTTTCCATGGTTATTAATCAGACTCATACCCCTTATGGTCTAACTAATATCAAAATCTCAATTTGTATGTGTATTAAGCCCTAAATAAGGGTGTCAGTGAAAGTCATGTAAAAATTCACATTCTGTACAAAGCCTGTATATTTGCTTTGCTCTTTGCTCGGTTATATAGTAGACAAGAGGGACCCCTGCTGCCAAGAGGTTTATACCATCCTTCCTTGAAAATATGCAGGACAGCATTGGTATTTTAACAAGCGATATTCTTGGCCACTGGGCCAGTCAATTTACCTTATTTTGTTGTCACGGTACATGTGTTTTTTTCTAATTTATAAGGGGATGTTATCCAGAGATTTATTTATCAGAAATGGGCCTTAGGACTTAAGTTACAAACGATCCTGTTTCATTACGTGTCATACAGTCAGTCTCTTTGCAATACCAGGTGTGAGAATGAATATATGAAATGTCACCTCATCTCGATGTATTGAGGCTGGTGACTAGTTAAATATATTTAGATATGTGCACTCACTCTTCTGGTTGTTCACTGCAAAGTAATCTAACAGGTTTTAACTGGTAACCCCCGAGATAAGTCAATGCACTCAATTTAAAACCAGGTCTTAGAAATTATATCCTAATAAAGAGTTGCACCACGCCTGACACTCAAGGAAGACTCCTGCTATTTTTTTCCGGGTTTGTTTTTACAATTTCCGCTCTCCACATTCAACCAAGGAGGTTCATCTTGCTGTTTATTTAATCTTTGTTGTCGACCGGCATTTTCCCACAACACCCTGCTCCTGCTCTCACAGATGACGAAAATGGCGGACAACGCATCATCGGTAGGTTTTCTAGAGATATTATTTTATTTTAGAGACACTAAGCAGTTTCAGGATGCAAATTAACGTATTATTTTTGACAGGTCGAGATTGTTGAGGGCTGTCGCCTCCCCGTTCTTCGTAAAAACCAAGAACACGAGGACGAATGGCGTAAGTATTGTCCGGTTGGTTTTTCCAGTGCTAAGCTAGCTAATGCTAACTAGCGACCCTCAGCTGTTGTTACCAGACGCCTCGGCCTCCAGTCGAGCACTGTAAACACCACACTCGCAGAGCGCACATGCAGCCGCACCACGGAAACAGAGATAACACTTTCATTATCTCTGCACCACTTTTGCACCCAACGTTTAATTAACTAGCTAACTATTGTGGATTAAAAGAAAAAAGACATTTGTGGGGGAAACTTGTGTGAGATCCATCTGACATCACGCTGTTGTTTACAAATGTGGAACCGATTGTTCAAGTTGAATAACAGTTAGTTGGTTGCCTGAATGCATGTTTGCTCACTTTTAGGGCCATGTTTGGGCCAAAGTAGTCCAGTCGTTACTTGTTTTGACAGTTCGGACTGATGAGAAAAGTAAGAACCAAACCAGTCGAGCATCTCAGTGACACTTGTTATTGTGAAGCTTCACGAGGGCCACTGTGGCAGGTTTACTGCCATCATGAACTAACATGAACTACCACGCTTCATGCCCAAGTGGGTTTTGTGTACTGGTTCCTAAACGTCTTGGCTTGATATTTATATTTTAAATGAAAGCAATAACTATTCGCAAGTGTCTATTTATGAGCAGTGAGTGAGGAGATATTCTTAGCTTAGAGTTTTCTTTTTAAATTAATTTATAATGGAGTTCTCAAGAGTTAAAAACTATCCACTCTTAATAATTCTGAAAGTCAAGCACAATAATATTGACATAATTTGTGTAGTACTTGTATACATTTCCTGTATTTGTTAGTATTCCATGACACCATAGATTTATCATGCAGCAAGGGATGTAGTTCATGTTTTATTTTTGGTATACTTTCTTCACTGTTTATTGAATGTCAGGACGTCATGACAACGGACACGCATGTTCCCAGAGCTGTGTGAAGTATTCTAGCTACTGTTGTCGCCGAACAACACTCTAAAACCCAAAATGACACTTAATGTAAAACATAAAAGCAGCAATTCGTTGCAATTGAGAAGATGAAAACATAAACACATTTTGCATAGTGTCGATATATTTTCTGTCCAACTGATTAAGTAGCCACAATGATTGTTGTTAAGTGGTTTTATATCTATTATGTTTAAGCAGCTGTTTTATGGATGTCCATGTCAATAATGTAGTCAATTTGAGTTTCAGGTCATTGCAAGGTTTAATTTGACTGATCTGCTTTTCTTACAGCGTTGGCTGAAATTTTAAGTGTGAAGGAAGTCTCTTCGAGAAAGCTTTACTATGTTCACTATATTGACTGTGAGTATAGTTTGTGTTACACCTTGTTTTTCTCTGACATTTTGCAGTCACTTGAATTACATGACACAGAAACATCACAACATATGTCTTTTGTGTGTGTTAAAAGTCAACAAGCGACTGGATGAGTGGGTCACAGGGGACCGGCTGGACATGAAGAAGCTTCAGTTCCCTAAGAAAGAAGCTAAAACGCCAACCAAGAATGGTCTTCCAGGCTCCCGTCCCAGTTCTCCGGAGAGAGAAGTGGTAAGTTTATTCTACGCCACCAAATGTTTTTTTATTTTTTATTTATCATGCCCAACAATACACTGAGGTTTAGTAGTATAATTGTACCTGTGTAAAGACCGTAGTTAACACAGTATGAGCCGACATTTTACATCCCAGCGGTTTGATAGCTGCAACAGCAACTAAGTGTTTTTAAAAGATCGCTTCAAGGAAGGCCTGTGGACGCTATTTCTGTTAGATGAATGAGATAAGTCATGCTTCAGCCTTGTTGGACCAGTGTATTGTTTCAAGATACTCAAGAATATCGAAGTTAATAATGATGTCAATCTCAATTACCGTGTTATGAATATTGCTAAGTGGATATAATAATCTTTAAAGCGTATATCGTAAGATGTTAATTATCAGTGGTCAATACTACTAGCAGCACTAACTAAAATAATAACGTAATAGGTTCACGTGTTAATCATTTTTACTGGCGGTTGGTGTGCCGGGCAGATAAATGCAGTTTAACTACAAAATATTAGCAACATGGTTACTTTGCTAATGACCTACAACATTTAGCATGCTGCTTGAGTCAATGGTTTGTTAAAATGCACCAATGATGTGTTTGCTCCCTGTACAGGATTATATGTTCAATGTTTTTTTTAATATTCAACCCAGCCTCAACACTTAAGGAACATTTTAGCAAAACATTCATGGAGTGTGGAATATAGACTACTCTCCATTGTAATAAACTTTGAAATGATCAGTTGTAAGTCTACATTGTTATATTCATAGAGCTTCAGATTTGATTTAGATCTGCAGGGCAGATGTTATTATGGAAGACACTTGTTATATTGTGTGTGTGTGTGCATTAAATCCCAAAGGCTTAATATGAATGTCAGTTAACCCCTTCTTTCTCTTCTGTTCAATTCAGAGGAAGAGTCTAGATCTCAACGTACAGTCTGCCACAGCTCCTTCCAGAGGCAAAACCCTCCCCACACCGGTACAACTTGAATGTACACATTCTAGAAATGACTGCGACCTTGTTTGAACCTGGTGTTAACGCACATCTTGTGTGCTCATACAGCTATCGGGTCATGCTGAGCTGCATGGGACTCCAGAAATAAACAACCATGACATAAAAAAGGAAGATGCTGATCCGGTTGTGCAGATCACGTCTGGAAGTGGTTTAACACACAGCGTTTCCAAATGTTTGTCAAGTGTATGCACTGGACTTGTCAAGCCACATTTCAACTTCAAGTCTTTCAAGGTAGCCGGTATTTTATGTTGTAATTGTTCATGTTGTGCTGAAGATGGATTATTCTATAAGCTTTCAGTATCTCTCTTTCTCCTGTATGTGTGTATGTATATGTATGTATGTATGTATGTATGTATGTATGTATATATATATATATATGTGTGTATATATGTATATATATGTGTGTATATATGTATATATATATGTGTGTATATATGTGTATATATATGTGTATATATATATATATATATATGTATATATATGTGTATATATATATATATACACATATGTATGTATATATATATATATATATATATATATATATATATGTATGTGTTTGTGTATATATATATATATATATATATATATATATATATATATATATATCATTTAATCACATGTACTAAAGCAGCTAACATAATAAAGTGCTCTACAGTGAAAAAATGGAAAGTTGTTGCTTCAGGTAGTTCTGGAGTACCAAGCTTTAAATCATGTTGCTGTGTAGTCATGAACACATGCCTCTGGTCTGACTGGAAACACACATTCTGTTTGGTTAAAGTGTTTGCTCTGTGTTCTCACTTTTAAGCTAAATAAATTACGTTTGTTTGCCGCAGAAGAGAAAAGTAGAGGCCGTCTCCTTGGCGACTCAGGTACCCCCGGCCACCCCTGTGCCCTCCCTGCCAAGTTCAACTGAAGCCTCTCAGGCCTCTGTTTTTCCTGCTGTGAGGGATCCCAACACGTTTAAATCCCGGGAAGACCATGAACCGATCTCCTCGCTCACAACGGTAAATAAAACTTAATGTTGGAGTCTTAAATGTTTTTAGGTATTTTTTCACTGGGTCATGTTTAACTTCTCATTTCTTTGTAACGATAGAACGGCACAGCCCGGCGCCTCATCCCCTCGCAGCCCGGGAGGAAGAGAAAAGCTAATTGTGGGGGAACTGACGAGGTATGTAAAACCTTGTTTTCTCATTTCAAATGTATGCCTTATGTTATCGTCTCTGCATCTTTTTGGTTTAGATGTTTTCTGTATTTTGAGCTCTACAATGCACAAATACTGCCCGTTTTAATATTAGCAGGATTTAAGTTTTTCAGACATATTTGTCTGAAAATGACATTTCACTTCTCAACTTACCTGTATAGTGACACATTTCGGAGCCTAAAAAAAAGTTTATATTATCCTTTTGTTTTGCTACATTTAGAAATTCTGTGTTTTGACTGATCATGACGAGTATTTTCAAGCTTAGTCTACCCCCAAAAAAATCATTAATTTTGATTAATTTAGTTTTACAAAATGTTAACTATCTATTACAATATTATCTCTTATTTAGTTTTGAGCGACTCGAGAGCAGAACTGATTGTAACTTAGTCCCTTTTTGATTTTGTACATTTAACAAGGTAGTTATACACACTAAAAAAGATTTAATGTCAGTAAATGAAAAATGTCCCACTTACAAGATTGTGCTTTTATGTTCAGGGTTTCTTCTCACTATGTCAAGCATCTCTCTCTGTGTATGTGTGTATGTATGTGTGTATATAGCGGCTCAGCTGTTCTCTTAAGTTTACCCTTCCCATGTTCTCACGTCATCTCTGATGACAATCTGTCAAACCCAGAGGAAATAATTGATTCAATGTTTGTGTTTGCTCTTTTTCTCACTCTTCATTCATTAACATCTGCATCACTACTTGTGATCGTCAGTCGTCGCTGGCTGCTGATGAACCCAACCTTCAATTGACTAAAACAAAAGTTACACTAAAGTTCAATGTACAATCTGCCCAAATGGTTCAGTGTAAATAAGGACAATTTTGTTCCCCTTCATAGTTTCCAGAAGCCTGATTTTTTTTTATTTATTTTTTTGTGCTAGATGATAAAGGTTTTGCAGTACAACAACCCTCAAAGTGCCAGTGTCTTTCTACCACCACCAGAGGTCAGTTTAATTATTGCACGTTGTTTATGTTGCCTGTGGAAACAGGTGCTGGTTCCCTCAGACCTAGATTTTTTTGTAACATGTACAACCACTCGTGATTGTTTATGTTACTTTTTTCAAGAAATCTAAATGTATAGAACTCATCAAATACAAATGCTCCATGTTTACCTCCAGGATTCCCAAGACAGTTCAGACGGCATCCCGTCTGCACCCCGCATGACGGGCAGTCTGGTGTCCGACCGCAGCCATGACGACATCGTCACCAGAATGAAAAACATTGAGTGTATAGAGTTAGGACGTCACAGACTGAAGCCCTGGTACTTCTCACCGTACCCACAGGAACTCACCGCTTTGCCCATCCTCTACCTCTGTGAATTCTGTCTCAAGTACCTCAAAAGCCTGAAGTGTCTCCAGAGGCATTTGGTAAGAATCATCAGTATGTCATGATCTTAAGCCCTTAATTCTGTTGCTGCTTAGATAATTGCACATGGTGCTCATCCACTTGTGTTTTACATCTTTGACAGACAAAATGTAATCTAAGACATCCTCCAGGCAACGAGATCTACCGCAAAGGCACCATCTCATTTTTTGAGATCGACGGCAGGAAAAACAAAGTCAGTGACACCTTTTCTCTCTCCTCAAATGTTATTTTACAGAATTTGTTTGTTTTTTATTAATATATTTTCTGTCATATTTTTCCAGACTTATTCCCAGAACCTGTGTTTACTTGCGAAGTGTTTCCTGGACCACAAAACCTTGTATTACGACACAGACCCTTTCCTCTTCTATGTAATGACAGAGTATGACTCCAAAGGCTTCCACATCGTGGGCTACTTTTCTAAGGTACACAAATTATGCAAAACTCTTTTTAACTTCTGGTATGTACAGTCCACTCATAACAGCTTGTTAACAGTCTCATATTAAACAGGTGTTCCTCAACAAAACTTAAATTACATTGTCTCTGTGCAGGAAAAAGAGTCGACTGAAGATTATAACGTAGCCTGCATCTTGACCTTGCCTCCCTACCAGCGGAGAGGCTATGGCAAACTGCTCATTGAGTTCAGTAAGTAGTATCAAAAAGTGTGTGTGTGTGTGTGTGTGTGTACTTATTTACTGGCACTGTGTATATATGTATCTCTGTCTGTGTTCACCTCGTCTGTGCTAATCACTTCACTGTATCTTTGTCAGGTTACGAGCTGTCCAAGGTAGAAGGGAAGACGGGGACTCCCGAGAAGCCCCTTTCTGACCTGGGTCTTTTGTCCTATCGTTCCTACTGGTCCCAGACCATCTTGGAAATTCTCATGGACCTTAAACCTGACAATGGAGAAAGGCCGCAGATTACAATCAAGTATGTGACTCTTGCATTTTATCTCAACCTTTTTTAAAGCTAGGGTTGGGAATTTATTTTAGATTGTTTTGTTTATATTTGTTGAAATTCTCTTTACGTCCTGACGGCAATCAATGAATCTGATGCCCTGTCAATAAAAAGAAAAGGTCATCATTTTATTTGCCACAATTAAAAGGATTTTGAACATGCTAACTGCTTGTCTACGTGCCGACCTGCGCACACTAGTTTACGTCCATAATGATGATTTTAGGACAGCCTGAAGGAAAGGACGGTCAATGGAACCGACTTGACGACTTGATTCAGAACGAGTGCTGTGATTGGAAAAGCGTTGGCAACATGAGACTTGGTTGTCCTGTTGGATACTTAAAAAAATCAAGCATACATTGTTGGTTTCTCAAATGTTGCCGACACCAACTTTAATAGTCTCCCAAGAATAAGTGGAATGATTGGCTCATTTTTCATTTGACCTGTTCTTTTGATCCTCCAGTGAAATCAGTGAAATCACAAGTGTAAAGAAAGAAGATGTCATTTCAACGCTTCAGTACCTAAACCTCATCAACTATTACAAGGTGAGAGACATTTTAAATTAATTATTTAATTGTTCTATCAAATAACAGAAACAAGTTTATTCCACATATTGATGTTGCCAGATGTGGTTATTTTCCTACAAAAAGTATGCTCTAGAAAATGTGATGTGACGCTCAATCTAAAAGTTTGATTTTCTCATCTCTTGAATCTAGGGTCAGTACATCCTGACTCTTTCAGAGGACATTGTGGACGGTCATGAAAGAGCGATGCAGAAGAGACACTTGCGCATAGATCCAAAATGCCTTCACTTCACCCCTAAGGACTGGAGCAAGAGGGGCAAGTGGTAGAGTCCCGGTTCACTCAATACCCCCCTCCACCCTCCACCCCCCACCCCAAACCGCCAGATAGCAGACTTGAAGGAACCAGTGGATCCGATCAAGGTTTTTGTTTCTCACGTAGAACCTCCAAAACCTTGTTGAACCCAGGACTCTCTTTCAGACATGACACAATGAACATGAATTGTCACTTGAGCTGCAAAAACTTTTATTGTGAATATTCATTGTATATTGTGAATTCAAAAAGCTCTCGAACTTGGGGACAAAAGAGAGACTGGTTAACCGTGACGCCGCCAAAATATAGAACACACCTTCTACTGTGTAAAAGATCCTGTTTATGACCAACAGTGCGTTTAAAAGTCAGATAGGGTGTTTGTTCAATAGTGTACATTCAAGCCTACAATGGCAAACTTACAGACCACCTAATGGAAACAATATTGTTTTCTAGATCTACAGTGAATCGCTTCATCTGTTGACGAGTCCACATTCTGTACAAATCACAGAGCATTTGTTTCCTTAAATTCAACAAGGAACGGTCGTTTTGTTTTAAGTGTGTGATTTTTGTCTACATGCTTTGTATCTGCCACAACAAGAAGTGGTGTTGAAATGTTGTCGTCAAAATTATTAATGTACCTCACAAAATGTCATATTCCTGGTGTGTGATACTTTCCAACAACGTCACTGTTGTCATACAAGTCATATTTAAGAAACCGTACTTGATGACGAGTACAAGGCTTAAAGCACTCCTTAAACAATGGGACGGCACTCCAAAATCTTGTCTTCACTTTCTACTCCAAGTTCACCTTTTTTGTACGAAGTGTGCAGGATTCAAAATCTCTTGAACACCTTCCCGGACACTTGCACTCACTTATGAACAAAGACTCAATGAAAAATGTATTGTGAGTTGGTAAAAGGAACACAATATTAGGATCTGCAAACATTATAATTCTCATCTCGGCGCACAGATAGTAACTTTAAGTTTATTGGGATTCTCCGCCAGTGCCTGAATATTTTTTTTTTGTTGGTCTATCAAAGAACAGCGAGGACAGAAATGTTCTGGCAGTAATATGGCTCACTTGTAAATAAAACAAAATACATGTATTTAAATAAACGGCCAAAACAGCTTTGATGAAGACAAACATTTAAAAACGAGCAAAGTCTACCGTTATAATATTGCTTAAGAGCCAATGTGGACACTTCAGGTTTCTTAACTTTTATAGTAGCAAGGCTGCTTTCATTTCCCTGTTTTATATTGTTGGAAGTATTTATGCTCTTTGTGATCATTCAGGAGATTCTTCCTTTTTTAATATAATTCAGTGTCATAATCATCTGTGGTGCAATGAGACAAATCAATTCCCCACCACATGTTACCCGTAACTGTACATAATGGACCTGATTGTAAAAAAACAACAAAAAAAGCTGAGAAGACAGAAGCCATGTTGAACTGTTAGAGGAATGTAAATTTTGTGTACAGTTGTCCTTCGTGTCTTTTTTTTACTTAATGTAAACTAACTGGCTGCACAATATCAACAGGAAAAGACAAATGGTATCTTATACTTTCGGTTTGTGTTTTATGTTTACATGTCACAAAGGTTGTTAAATTTACCCTGTTGAAAGGATTTAGTACATCTTTAAGTGAAACACAGTTGACAGTATAATTTGAGCATTTGATATAAAAAGGTTCTTGACTTGATAAAAAAAACTCTTAAAAACTATAACGGTGTCTTAAATGTGTGTTTTTAAAAGTGAGTCTTTTTATTGGCAGAGAGCCCTAAGAACCAGCTTCAACTGTACAGGTGAGAAATGAAACCAATGATGGATGTCACCAACATCGCTGTAGACATTAAAATCCAAACTAACATGAATAATATCCATGCAGACCTATGTAGAATGTAACTTAGGCCTGGTCTTCGTGTGAGAGATTATCATCTGGAAAGACCAAATATGAAATCAATGCAATGTGATGCAGGTCATGAAAACGGTTTGTGATAAACTCTCTTCTACAAGTCTGTTTAGTGGCCACCAGGGGGCAGCATTGGGATTTCCCTTCCCTGTCGGTGCCACATTACATTACCAAAGTTTAAACGACAAGATAAAGTTAAGCAACTACAGCTGGCAAACAACAAATGGACAGCATGAATGACAATGAAATGTAATATACACCACAGCTAAAAAGATTAGTCGATTAGTGCAATAAGCAATGAAAAATAATAGAACAAATCTAAAGATTCTCTGGTTTTCACACAATTTGCTGTGTTATATTTTTTTTTGACAAATGTTTTTTTATTGTCTTTTTCACATTACACAAACACAAGCCAGGACAAGGCACATCAAAAAGTACATATAGGAGATATTACAAATAGAGATATCAATGGCATCATTTGTTGTTGGGCATTACTGTTTCTCAGCAGAAACAAAAATAAATATAAAAGATAACAGTAGAGGGTGACAGATATGTACATGCACAGATACAGTAGATACATATTAAACCCCTGTGTTATATGATTATATACAACATATATGTTTGATTTGGACAGTTAGTCGGACACAAGTTTAAGAATGATCCTTTGTTTTTACTGTGCTGACGGCTCAGGAAAGCCCATTTTCTGTCATAGTTTCAAACCATGTGTTTCCAGCATGTGAGGTCCCAGGAACTGTACTATGTCATAAGAGGGACGCAATTTGAGAAAGACAAATGTGTTTCTCTGCAGAGACGAGCTTCAAGCGGTCAAGTCTTTGCGGTCTTGGTGGAACATTTCCACACGGTGTCACTGTAGCACTGATTGTCCAAAATGACCTCTGGTGTCAGTCTGAGAGGCTCAGACGGTCACACATCATGCTTACCGTCACACCATAATAACCATTATAAATACCAGTTGGTCAAGTGTTGTGTTCGTGGTATCAGAACAAGACATGTAGACCCTCTTAAACCAGCAAGAATATTTACATGTAAGATAACCATGAACTCTGTACTGTCACTTGGAAATGTTCCGTGACATTTCAAATGGTTTGAGTATCTGAACTTTCTTTCACTTGAGGAATTGTTTTATTGGCTTATTTCTCAAATTAAAACAGCGGAAAAGGCGACCAACTCTAAAAACAGCTCACGAGTGATGAACACACACACTGAGGTATGCTTTGCGTCTCAGAAAACTGTCTATCAACTGGTGCCTCTGTTAATTCTCTTATCTCTTCAAGGCACACAGCACCAGCAAGCGGGCTTCTCCTCCCCCGCTGCCCAGACCAGAGCCATTGACCTGCTAACACACACAGCCATATGGTACGGCCAGGACGGGACTCCATACAGTAATTAGGGGGATGGTGCCGGACACTTGGCTTTACTACAGTGTAAGTTAAGCAGCACGACTCCTCTCATCTCCTGACCGACGTTAAAGGGTTTACCCAAATTCTCAGGTATGTGTTTTTTAAGATGCAGTGACTGATGGGTAATGAACCATGTTGTTACCCCCCTGTGCTCTCATTGATAAGCAGGTTGATTGTTTGTTCTGGTCTCGACCCACACTGGCTGCGTTTGGGGAGTACACAGATGTCTCTACAAATAAACACACTTTCACACACACATAAACACACACTGCCACCTTCACCTTTGCCCCCTGTGAGCCTTTATCTCTCTTGTGCAGAAATGTTAATTTTGGCGAAAGCCAAATGAGACTGAATGAACGTGTTTGATATTAGTGATATAGTAGTGCCTGTTTCCATTAATTATATAGTAAAAGGACTGTGGAGGTGACTTTCCTAAACCAACGTTGCATCATTATCTTCCACACGTTTTGCTTTTGCTTGTCATGCAGTTTGACATGGGAATCTTGAGTCCTGGATTCAGCAAATTTTTTAATTGAGGTTCTTGCCACTGGCGCATTTTGAATGCTCAGTTTAAGACAGAGAGCTCTCCTCTTGGCCGCTGCTGTCCGTCGCCGCCTCAACCTCGCTCTGACAAGGAGATGGGGAGGGGGGAGGAGAGAGAGGCCGGGTGAAGCTGTGTGTGTGTGTGTGTGTGTGTGTGTGTGTGTGTGTGTGTGTGTGTGTGTGTGTGTGTGTGTGAGAGAGAGAGAGAGAGGGAGAGAGGAGAAAGAGGGGGTTGGCTTTAGTGTGATGTGAATGGAATAGAATCAGCGCGAGAGGGAGAAAGAGGGAGGAGGGCAGCACAAATCAACCTGCCTCTTGAATTAACCAACGGAATAGAAGAGCCGGTAGACTCAGAGATCGGGAAGTGTGTTTGTCATTTTATTTTTGGAGAGAGGAAGAGAACGGCAGACATGAGGAACTGAAGGAGGGGGAGAAGGAGCCTCACCGTGGAGATAGATAGCAGAAAAATGCTGTCATGGGGAGAGAAGGGGAGGGAGTCGGCAGAGAGGAACAGGATGAAACAAGGCAGGGTCGAGCAGAGCTGAAATGTGGAGGTAAGCCTTTTCTTTCTGTATTGAGATCACGGAGAATTCACATTCCAGCCTCCCCGTGTCCTCTTTCTGATGATAATGAATTCAGATGGATGGATCCGTACACCGTGTATGCCACATACCTCTGTATAGGCATGCATATGCTCTTATGCTCACACAATCCAACCAAAGACAATGTATGAGAGCAATAGAGAATATGAAATAATGGCTTGGCATTATAATATCCCCATCTAGTTTGTCCTCCCTCTGCCTCTCGACCCACTGTGTCGTTGTCAGCTCTTTAAAAATGCATTTTACTCAGGGAGCCCTGTTTATGCCATTTACACGCGACATTGTTGGAATCCAGCTCGCAACCTTTGTCGCATTTCATCCCCGGCCTCCCCCTCCCTGCCGCCCTCCTCTCCCGACACTAACCCCCCCATCATCTCTCCTCTCTCTCCATTGTGCACCCTCCAACGAGTCCGGGTGGTCTTAAAAAACGGTGTTGTGACATTGTCAAGAAGCCACTGCGAAACCTGGCTGGAGAACGCGTGTGGCTGCGGGACTCAAGAGAGGAGGGCAAGGTGGAGTGGAGGCATAGATGGAGGGACACTGAGAGAATGAAAGAGAGACAGAAGATGCAGGAACAAAAAGAGGAGCAGCATTTTTGTTGTTGTTGGTCTAGATACATATTTTCAAAGATTAAAAAGAGGTCTGCGCTGTGCAGCAGAGGATTTGTGTGGATGTGATGTGCACAAACAATGATGGCATGGAGAACCAAAACCAGAATTGGGGTGTTGTTTTCAAGGTGGCAGAGAAAAATGAGAGATGCGGGAGTCAGCCCCCCCCCCCCCACCCCCACCCCCCCTCTCTCCTCTCCTCACCACCCCCTGCACTCTCCAGTTTAGGATGGGGCTGTGTGTTTACCAGACGTTCGGGTTTCAGGGGATGGATAAGGCTGCTGAAGGGTAAGAAAGGCAGGGATGGAGAGCTGGGGGGGGGGGGGGGGGACTAGCAGTTTACATAAGCCAGTGCACTCAAAGGACGGGTCATTTAATTTACATTGAGCCGCATGGCTCCTCATTCAGTGTGGTATTCGCTGTGGTTGACATTAGCATTTTAAACAATAAAATGCAGTTTGACCTGACATGATGGAAGGAAGGATGTGTGATAACTGAATGTGACTTGATGGCTTTGTGT
This sequence comes from Cyclopterus lumpus, assembly GCF_009769545.1. Classification (NCBI taxonomy): domain Eukaryota; kingdom Metazoa; phylum Chordata; class Actinopteri; order Perciformes; family Cyclopteridae; genus Cyclopterus; species Cyclopterus lumpus. Next base: position 14,673,787 of record NC_046979.1, read on the forward strand.
TTGTGTTGCTGGCAGGAGGCGCGACGTTTTCCATCAGGGCGAACTTTGAATGCACCTTGTTTTACTGTAGCCACCGTCATACTTTATGGTAAATGGTAAGTGTGTCTGCATGTGCTCTGATATAACAATCCCAACAGTATGCAGAATATTCATCCAACTCTGCTCATGGAGTGCTGCATTTATATAGATATACAGTATATCACATATACTGTATATCACATAAAACAAACACTGTCCGTACCTTTAATCCAGAGTCCTTGTGTGTTATCTGACAGAGCAGGTAGAGAATCTAAATGACATTTTAAGGCCTAATAATAGCAGAATAAGTGAAGCCACATAATCTTTCTCCATTATTATTTTTTTTTCTCTCTGTAATGGAAATATTTTGCCAAACAAAACTGGTTTATACATTCCCTGCTCTCCTGAAGACATGTTTTCTAAGTCAAACTAGTAGTTTATTAATTACTGCCAGTTGGTTTTAATTATGTTCTATAATGTAATCAACTCAACAATTACATATATGAATAGGAACAACATATCTGCCTGCTATTAGTTAGGAGTTAGTGCTTTGTATCTGAGTGATGAGAAGAGATAAGAGATGCGTGAATTAGGGCTAACTTTATTTTCTGAATTTTCATTATGGATTAATCTGTTCAATAGTTTGGCTGCTAACATCATAATTTCCTCGAGCACGCTGACCTTCACATTGCTTGTTTTGTCCGACCAAAAGTCTAAAATGCATTTAGTGGACTGTATTGTGAAACTTAAAAAATTAGCAAATCGACACATTTAAGAAGGTGGACACACAGAATGTTTGGTTGATAAATGACTTCAACGATTAATCAGTAATCCAAATGGTTGCAGTTGATTAATTGATTGAACCGGTTTTGCTCCAGTTTGGATACTTCGACATCCAGGATATGAGCACATTTTGATCTCGTCTGGACGCCTGTGATGATCAGTCCTCATGATGTTTCTGTCATTCGTCAGAGCAGCCATACAGCTGTTTGAAACGTTTAATATGTGAAACCAAATCCAAATATACTTGTGTACTTGTTTTAGTCCAAGATCATGGAAATAAACTGATATGTCCATGATCCAGAAATAGCTACATGCACTAGAGTTCTGCTTTTTTCAGTGCAACAATGTACAACCGAGGGGTGCCTTGTCCCATGAAGGTCTTCTTCTGGTGTACTATTCTAGGTTGAGTAGGAGGGAGCAGAGTCAGAGGAGGCTCTTGAATCGATCGGCCTACTTTTATTTCCTGCACCAAACAAGAGCCAAGTGAGCTGGAGAAAGTGTGTGTGTGTGTGTGTGTGTGTGTGTGTGTGTGTGTCATGTTGTGGATTCAGATTTGGTGCTTGTTGTCTATTCAAATAGTCAGGGGTTATGCCAAACGTGACCTCTGACCTCAAAAAACACCATTACTGTTGTGAAACCAAACCGTAGAGAGATACAAAAAAATGGTAGAAGTAAGCTTTGTTGTTTTCCCTTTTAAATGCATTGGAGGAGTGAATAACCTTTGTTTACTTGACGCTGAATAACGATGATGACAGTCTGTTAGCAGCATCACAACAGTGTGGTAAAACTGAGTCACTAGATCCATGTTAATATCTCCCGATGCTGTTCGTCTGCCAGGATTTAAACTTAAGCTCCCGTTGTTTGTCCTGTTGTTGTGCAGATCTATACTGTGACTCCTTAAATGACTCTCTGTCCACAAAGCATCAGCTTCAGCAAATAGCTGACAGCAGTCAACAATCAGCCGGCTTCGCTGAGCAATACGACGTAAAATGCAGCTAACGAAAAAGTTATTCCTAAAGGTACTTCCAATTTGCGTTGCTCCATACAAGAGGGTCCATATATGTCCATTGGAAAGACAAGTTGTCCCGCATAGATACGAGCAAAGTGACTTTGATCTGAACATGTTTCAAGGTTACCAGGGAGATTTAGTTCTGGTCTGAGTCAGCATCGTATCAGTCCTCTCATTTGGAGCCATTTTGCACGGCTGCACCCCGGCAGGCTCCCTGTGGGGGCTCAGCGAGGAAGGCAGTTGGACAGGCGGAGCCTCCTCCTCATCAAATGGCAGGACGCTGGCAGTGTAAGCCTCTGGGTGGATCCTCTTAGCTGTCACCTGTCCCCTGCTGAACACTGGTCGGAGAGGAACTGGCCTCCTTGTTCTTTTCTGGGGCTGTTGCCCTTTTCTAGTTGTCCAGTGTTACTTTGCAGACTGCACAGTTGGGATACATTAGGAGGACAAATACTCAGTTAGAATCGTTTTCTTTATTTAATTCTCAGTGGATAAAGAGTTGTCTCGTTTTAAGCTTTAAAAATGTCCCTGGATCATTTTGGAACACAGACTGTCTGCACAAAACAATTATGGTAAAAATTTAAAATGACACAAAGGAATGATAGTCATTAATATCCTTTCTGGAACCCCTCACAAGGCTTCAAGGGTCATCAAAAAATAGGTGTTTCAATTACAAAGAATGTAATTATTGTTGAGGAATGATGCTTTAGACCTATTTAAATAAATTAGGTTAGGTTTTAATAATCAAGTGCCTAAGAAATGTCTTTCTTTCAACAAAACCCTGATATAATAATTCTAAAATATGTGGAAGGTGCTGCCTTCATGACATATTTTCTATGTCAGCATCTGCCTGAATACTGTTATATTTGGATTATATTAAATCCCTATGTTCACGTTATGAAATATCCCCTTTCAGAAATACATTGGAGCTTCTTAATCACAATGTCCCTCTCAGTTATGACACACATACATTAAACCATTAAGCGGTGCAGTGGCTCCTTCTCATTGTTCATGTTGCCATTACAGGAGAAGTGCGCTCGAGGGTATTCAGAGCCTCTGAAAGCCGACCAGGACCGACCATTCACACGAGCGCCTCGTCACTTCAACGCCATAACGGCAGACAGCGTTTTTTAATAAAGGCAGAACACATCCTGCGCTGAGAGGAGTGTACAAATCTAAAGCTAAAGCTTGAAATATTAGAGATTATCAACCTGTTTATTTACAACTGAGGCGTCACAACTATGAAGAGGAATTTGCAACTGCAACTGTTTCATTTACATGTTAAAGGCAGCCGTGATGAAGAAGTGAGAGGCCAGAGCAACGTGAGCCCGTACCTTTGCAGCGGTACACTCACTGTCTCACGTCTGCTTTGAAATTAATTCCTGTCACACTTTTCCTATTTCTGAGTCATTTGTTTTAATGGGACACAAATACGTGCCCTGCAGTCACAGCGGTCATGTATCAAGTGTATACCTTGGTGGAGAAAAATGTATATTTATATTTATTTATGCTCCAGGCATGAGTGATAAACTTCTGAGCAGGTTGTGTCTGTAATGACTTCCATGCAACCATTACGCTCTTCATTCACCCGGCGACGCTCTGTCACGTGTTTTCATTCACTTCATTCAAGTTCAGACAGAACCGTCTCCCTCTTATGACCACGTAGTCTACATAGCATCACAGGAAGTCGGCCCCTATCGACATCACCACAGTTGACATATTGGTGCATGAGCTGCTCGTTCTTATGTAGGTCAGAAGGTGCGAATGACACAAGCGCACCAGACAATGACACAAGCGCACCAGACAAGAGAGAGGCTGTGAACTGCACTAAGGGCTTAATAGTGTGTTGATACGACCTTTTTCACATTTGGAAAATCGTGATCTTTTAAACTTTCTTTATTTGTGACGAGCTACACACTTCAAGGGAAAGGTGGTTTTCAGTTGTGGAGGTGCAAGTGCATCACCCAGATTTACACTCACACTACACTTAATAATTAAAGCATTCTTACAATATCACAATGTCATATCATCGTTGAACATCCATATTAGATCATCGCTTATCAGTAAGGTCATCAATTTAACAGTAATCTCCTTCTTGAATAGGCCTTGATTTCTCTGTCAAAGTTGGGTGGAGACTTCACTGGTGCCATGGTAGTCGACACGAGACAGTCGTCTGTTCCTCAAATTATGATAGCAATTTGTGTTATAAGCAACACTTATTTTGAGAAACTGAAGACAGCTTTCAGAGAATCGCTTCCATAAACGATTATAAATTGGGATGAGCGTTGGTTCCGTAAGGGCTGCAGCCATTTCACGGCATCTGGGTTACATTTCAGTGGACAATAGGGACAGCGAGGAAGTGGAGGAGGTCAACGTCTCTTCCTCTGGAAGTAGACGAGGTAGGGTAACCGTTCAGAGTGCTATTAAAGCAATATTGAGCAATCTCTTTTCCTCTGCCTCATGCTCTGAGGCAGAGGAGTAACAGTGAACCATGTCTCAACATAATAGATGCAGTCATGAAGCTGAGGGTCAGTTCCTTTCCCTGTCACACACACACCCACACACACCCACACACACCCACACACACACACACACACACACACACACACACAAAGAGGGCGGTCACAGGGGGCCAGCTGCTCTTCCTGTCACTGTGGACAGTGTGCCACATGTATAAGGCTTTTATGGAGTCAGCAAAGGCACACAACGACACACACGCTCTCGAACTGTCTCACATTCAGGCCTTAAATCTCTCCGCCTGTCCCTCCGTCACACACGCGGCTGGCCACAAGGTGTATTTTCGGATACACAGGAAACGGCAGTGCTCTGCCAGTACACGCTGTTGATGTCATGGCAAATAACATGTCAAGCAAGTTAGGTACTTTCTTCTCCTCTGGTAGAACAGCACGTAGGTTATAGAAACAATAGCACTTACATTTGTATTTGTGGGTGCATCAGTCTTCGGTTGTGCTATTTATTACAAGAGGAAGTTAGGTTTTAATATGGACAATACTAGAGAGGAAACCTTTCTGAGCATACTTCCTCTGCATTTTCCGAAGGGGGAGATCCACTGATTAGGCATATTAAATAATACAAACTGCACCGGTTTGTGAAATATTCACATTTGCTGCCAGTGTCTTATTTTTCGTTGTATAAACTTGTCTCTTTACAAAAAAACTATGAAAAATAACTGAAACTGGACCGGCCATCACTGATGTCACACAGTAGATGACCTCAACCAGAGTGGTTTACTGTAAGATGTGAGGCACACATGCACAAACAAACACACTCTTGGATATAAATCATAACAAATCAGCTCCGGTTTGTGTGCGTGTGCATCCCAGACGGTGTGAGAGTGGACAAGGGAGCGACCAACCGATGAATAATTAACAACTTGGTAACCCTCGTCCCCTTTCGTCCAGCTTCAGTAATAATTTATTAGGCAGAATACTTTATTTTCAGATTTTGAAGGAGGACGGCTCTCCTTGAAATTAAAGGTATATGCTTGTGTGGAGATGATAAATGATCCTACTCTAGAACCCAGAGGGAGGTTTGACCTCCACATACAACCACAACAAGGCGCTATCAGCAGAGCTGAGGCAGATAAAGACAGCATTGTGCTGATTGGTTCTTTTTAACATTTCCACTGGTTGTAATATTTTCCTCTCCAGACTTGTTGGAGCTAATCAAGCTCCTTCCTTGAAATGGAAAAAGTAAATAGCTCTTTTTTTTCAGACAGATTAAACCTAAAATATCCAATTAGCATCAGTATGCCACAAGAGAAACGTGTGGTTGGTTTTAAATGTTCCATGTTGTGATGCTTCAGTCAACATATATGAACACAACTTCCTTAAATGTTGTAACCGCTTGTCTGTTATATGTCAGCAAAGTATTACTAGACCAGGAAATCAAAAAGCAACAGTTAAGTAACAGTGATAATACGCGTGTCATATCTCAGGCAAATTGTTTGGAGAATTGTTTGCACAGTTGGGTAATGGATGGTTATCAATGGCGGGATCAAACTGAGGGTTACAGTCATACTTGGCTAGAGTGACAGTGTCTGTCGGTGCAAAATATTGCTCACAATAATGAATTCCTTCAAAAACACCTGCTCTTTCTCCTGCCACCGTGACAGCTAGCCTCTTTTCTATATCAGCCCGTTGAAAACAGGTTGCCAGGGATGCAGGCTTATATGTCTTTGGGGACCAATAGCTTAGACTAACGTTTGAAAACCGTTTGAATGAAAAAAGGGAGATAAAACACGTTACAAAAAAAGAGAGTGCTGCAGTACCATCCACTTAGCAGCCTCTGGACTTGGCCCGGTTCACTGTCCGCAGTGTGGTAAAGGGGGGTTGGTGTTGTAGATTGTGGATGCCGAGAGCAAGTGTTGAGTATTAGAATAAACTTGTTTTCTGAATCCGATCTAGCCACATATACACATTTACTTTCTCTAAAGCTTTGCAGTCAGTTCAGTGTCACACGTTCAGCAGCAACCTGATCTCAAATGTAACATAACAGGATTGCGTGGGATCAATAAATGAGAGTGAGACTGAGCCTGGCTTTAAATTTCCCCAAATCAATCACTATTAGGAGTTGATTTAGACCTTGTGGTTAAGAATCGGCAAGGCAGCTTTTAACTACAAGGATAGACGGTGATACTGCACCAGCTGACCTCCGGACTGTGGAGCTGGACGTTTACTCACTTGGTTAGATATTCACTGAGGTGCAGTGACCGGACCTCGGTGTTCGAGCTGGTTCCTCCATCTTTATGTATCATTTTAATGTCACATGTCAAAACGGTCTGCTGCTTTGGATGAACGCTTGCATAATGATGCGCCAGCATGCGGTGTGTTTCAGAACTTCAGTCTTCAATTCTGACAAAGAAACGAAGCGCGACATCAAGTTGCAAGTCTGAACAGTTGCTGCAACTTGATGTGATGGAGCTGATAAGGCTGCAGTAAGCGTACCACCTTTGTCACTGATCACATCTGATTGCTGCTAAGCTGTTAAGACGATTTACGCAGCTTCACCTGAACCGAATACAGATCAAATCTCAATCGTCAAGATCAGGACACAATCTTTCTTTCAACGTTAGATTCTTCAAATGACATCAGCGTTGATTATGATAAAAGCACACACGCTGAGGTTAAGTCAACTTCACTTACTGGCAGAAAGCTGGTCATTCATGCTGCAGTGTAGCAGCCGGCCTGGTGTGGAAGGGTTGATTAGAACCGATGACGACACCCATCCTCCCAGGGTTCAAAAGTCAGTCATCTCTTCCTGTTTCACAGGACGCAGACTTTCATGAGCGGCAGCAAAATAAGTCAAGCAACCTCGACTTCCCCAAAATGGTGTATGTTTAATAGTACTCGCTTCTGACTTCAGTTTGTGTCCTGACATTGTACACCGGGTTCCCATTAACCTTGTCCTGGATTTAACATGGAAGTGGACCTCATTCACCGTCATCTGTTAAACCAAACATCTACCCTGAGCAATAATGGCCGTGCAAAGGGAAAGTATTCACAGTATACTAATACAGTATTATATTACATATACTCCTTATAAACCTGGAGTTGCTGCTCCACTGTGCCATTTCACATGTACCTTTCTGCTCCGTGAGTTTCAGGACGACTCCATGCTGTCATCACCTCTGATGGACACCATGGAGCTTCAGCACACAAAGAAATTGATTTTTCAGCATTAAAAAAAAAAGTCTAGTTTACCTCGAGCATCAGAGCACAACAAAGATAATTACTGTCCACTGGCTACTGACGCAGAGATATGAGATGCAAGATTAAACACTGCAGTCTACATGCATTATTGAGTTTCTCTGGGATGGAGACATGGCTGTGGTACCGTGAACGGAGGGCAGCATCCTCCCAAGTGTTTTAGGAAATGCTCAAAATCTTTAAAAACAATCCTGGAAAGCATCAGCTGCATGTCTGGGTCCTCTGTGACGGAAAAGAGAAACAAAGGCATTGTGTTATTATGTTGGTTATTTAAATGGGTGCAATGCTTGAATCAAATTGCACAGCCAACACAGAGAATACAGCTGCTTTTATGAAATGGCCTCACCATATTTAAGTTGCGTGGTGAATCGGCTTCAGTCAGTGTGAATTAACGGCGGGAGAGTTGAGACACAGATGACGTCTGGTGATTTCAGTGAATTGTATATGGCAAAACCACCAGATCTTGGAGATCATCAAATGATTTTCAGTTCCTCCTCAAAGTCGTTGAATACAACGTGTTTAAGTGGTCCCTGTTAAGCAGCCCGACGAAGGGGTCAAGTTGCAATCGATGTAGCGGTGGAGTTGTGGCCTCAGGAAGCATCAGAGGTCATGCACAGTTTTCATCAACTGCTGCCCTGACCGACATGGAGAAATAAGTATGCGCTGTGAACTTGGGGAGTGCATGCAACCTTAACTGTGCACAGTATTTGCTTCCTTGTACAGGAGGAAGGATAGTTGGTGTGTGTTGTTACCAGATATCTGACCAAAATAAATAGCAGTTATACCGGTATGGCAAGTGACGTACTGTTTTATGTTTTGTACTTATTATGTTGGGCATTATTCCAAATAATGACACTTCCAATCTTCAGGCGGTTTGTATTCAAATGAGATGCAGATATTGCACAGGTTTCCTTTAGTTCAACATGCCAAAGTATTTAGAGAACTGTTTTTAAACCAGCGAGATGCAGCATCATCACAGAAAGAGCCAATCAGAATGCAATGAAAGCTTTTGAAAAACGAGCTTCCTGTTGCTTTTGATTGTCTCAAGCCTTCATAATGCCCTTACATTCTTTATTGCCACTTAGTCAGTCCTGCTATTATGAAAGGATCCATTTATGATCATTTGGTTTAAGCCAGACTAATATAAACTCGTAAGACTGATCAGTTAGAAGTATCCTGGGAAAACATTAAGATGGTTATCAATTATGTATGTGGGGGCATTTCTAGGGTCTTTTTTGGATTAAAAGGTATAACTGAAAAAAGGTTTTCTGCTTTCGAGATGATGCACAATGACATTTAAAATTGTCAGTTTAATGCATGCAGCAGAAAGTATAATGAGAACACAAACAATAGTTTCCCAAATAAATTGAGCTGAAACTTGTGGGGGCAGTGACCAAACGGTTCGGTTCCTCTTCACTTTGTGCTGCTATGTAAGATACATCACACACTTCTCTATAGCGGTAACACACACACAGGACACACACTTCTATTCAAATGAAGGCCAGTGTCAATGTGGTGGTTGTGTGTATTTTAAAGGCTGGGCCAGTGCAGATTTTGCAGATCAGTAATGGTAAGAACATCTCTCGTCTCCTTTTACACAAAGTACCATTTTCTGTTTTCTGCACTTGATTCAGATTCCAATGTGTTTATTATCCCCACGCAGAACATAATAACACTACTGGATAGATGCTGAAACACCAGACAGATAATATACATGAGACTAGATCCAAGTTCTGTGCACATTTCAACAACAACGCAATTCACAGTGCTTCACATAAAACCATTTAAAAGCATCAAAACATAATACTAAAGAAAACAAGATTTTAAAAACATTCATTAAAAAAAGTCCAAAAGCTAAAAATAGAATTAAAAGTTGCAGTACAGTTTAAGAAATAAAATGCAGTCGTGAGATGCAGAAATGTATTAATATCCTTGAATCTGGTTTAATTGAAGCCAACAGCAAACAGAAAAGTCTCCAATCTGGATTTAAAGCAGCTCAGGGTCTCTGAGGGTCTCAGCTTGGCATACAGATATGTGTAGACTGCACACACAATGACCTTGGCTAGTAATGCATACATAGGTTCATGAGACTAAGGGTCTAGCTACGCTCACGGCCCTATGAGACTATCCTTAGGCCCAGCACTGAACACAGCCCTGAAGTGCGGACGGGCATTGATGATACTGATGTATGAGTACTGAGTAACATTACATAATACTTTTTTAGGTCCGACACCCAGAACACACATCAGGATGAAGTGAATGCGGGAATGTTGAAAATTGTGAAGGGTCATTTTTAGCATGAAATAAAATTGCCTCGCAAAGGTTAAACAACACCACACTTCCGTGGTCTATAGGCGCAGTTGTGCTGTTAGTTAAATGTTAACATCAGGCAAAACTAAATCATGCTAGTGTATGTTTTTAAATTGATGTGCCACCTTCAACTTGGTTTTTGATTCCATATGTGTTTCTTTAGGCAAAGCATCCAGCTGAATTGTGGGAAATACAATTATATTTTCCTAGACCTATGGATACAACATCTACAATCTATAATCGGTTATTGACTTTTTGAAGCAAGCAGTTAAATCATGACACCACAACATTTTCGCCTTGATCGTCCGTGTTGCCTCAGGGTCGCTGGCACAAATATCATAAGTTGTAGATTTGTTTGACAAATCTGAGCCATTTTAGATGCTGAGTAGAGGAAACAATAAGGCACTTGTGGACGGGATCTCACATCGAAAGAGGGTGGCAACTAGTTGGGTTGCTATGGAAACAAGGACTGATTCATGGGTCGGGGGTCTTAAGAAGCTCAAGAATATGTGATTTGTACAAAGGCGGTGAGTGATGAGTGATAAGTGTCCAAGTGCAGTGTGTTGGTGGAGAGCAAGAGAGTTCATGGTCAGCTTTCTGTTGGAACAGCATGAAGACAATCTGTGATTTGCTTTTGTTCAAAATATCCTGCTGCCAAAAACCTACACTCCCACTTTGAGACAGCGGAGAAAATGGATCGCTCACACCTTTTCAAGGCATTGTGACACATGCAGCGCCTAATAATCGCAGATAGGCGTAGGCTAACATCATTTGTGCCCACATGGGTAATGATGTTTGAGAACAGTTGCAGGTTCCCAGAAAGGAACATGAGCAGGGTTTTAATGTCAGCAGCTCTGGCACCACACAGACCGTGCACAGAGGCTTCTCTATGTGAGCGTGCTCAGTGCGTCAGATGAGGAACCTCACATGGACGGAAAAGTCTCCAATCGTCATCACTACTTCTCTTTATCATTTGAAGCAAACAACAGAATCAAGACTCAAGTTAGTTCAGGAAGACATGGAAGTAATGTTATAGTCCAATGTTACGCATATTGTTCAATCGTATATGATCTATTTGTAACACCGGCCATTCATTTAAACGTTTGGCACTTATTTTATCTGCATACACAGGAGGCCCAGAGCTACCAGGTCATGTCCTCTGTATCGTTTGCACATGGTGATTATTTTAAAGCTGATAATGAGTCCGTATTCGTACATTTTACCATTCTAGGTCAATAAGATAACAGGTTGTAGTCTTTCTCCACCATGTGTGACATTCTTGGCATTGAACATAATTATTTAAGGCTTCAGAAGTTAGATCAACAAATAAAATATGATCCAAATTTGCATTGTTTTGATTGGTAGGTAAGGTTGAATGCTGACTGGCCCCGCACACCTGCATGCCTGTTTCCGATATGTTAACCGGTATGTTAGTCCCTTCTTGTATTAACATTTAGATTTATTTGGATTTTTTATGTTTCTTCCAATATGTGCTCATCTCCAGGAAATGCTGTGGGCCTCAAACTCTGCCGGGAAGAATGCAGTAATGCATGGACAGATTAATGTAAATGGTCCACTCTCAACATGATTGTTTCATTCTTTGGGGACTTTCATATATTAATGTCACACAACTCGGGCGGTTGTTATTTTAAAGAAAACAAGTGAAAAGTTGCAGCTTCAAATCCAATATATGATATGGGTTATTTTTAACAAAAGCTTTCATAAATTTTTTTTAGTGCTCCAAAACCAAAACTTGGATGACTGTTCAAGATTCAAGATTTTTTTTTTGCCATTTGTGCCTGGACCAACAGTCCAGACACATTGGATTTCTTATGCAGGGCTCTCCGAGTCAGCTTTTCAGAATACTAGATATAAAATATAAAAGAGAAAAATACAAGATATAAAATATAAAAGAGAACACTGTACAGAAGTGGTGATCTATACAGAGGGGTGTTAAATTAGACAGTTTTAAATTATATTGTTTTAAGTAAGTTGTTCTCCAACACCATTATTACTGACTATAATGAGAAAACAGGCACATAGAACAATGCTGATCAAATGCATATAAAACAATGGCGTGCTACAAAACCTTTTTTTTCCCTTTGTTGAGGAGCAGGCATGATCCACTTCAGTATTAACAAAAACCTTTAGAAAAGGGCTCAATCTGCAGTCAGCAACACTTCCTGAGCCCTCAAGTGTCCCCAAATGTCTTCTAGATTATATAAATGCATGTAATCACCTCAACACACATTGGCATCCAATAATTGCAACACCTTTTTAACTACTGCTAACCTCTGATAACTTACTCAACTTTCATATATGCGTCACAGCCCTTTAACATGTATGTCTCTTTACAGCAAAATGGAAAAGGAGAGAGGGACAGTGTGAGAGAGCAGGCAAGCAAGGGAAACAAAGATTTCTTGTGACTTCCTCACTTTACTCTATAGCATTTTTATGGTGTGCGTGTGCGTGTGTGTGTGTGTGTGTGTGTGTGTGTGTGTGTGTGTGTGTGTGTGTGTGTGTCAAGCTTTTCTGGTAGCGGCTCTGCACCACTGCACCTGCTCTTTAGGCTGCAAGCACGAGAGAGGAGATGCAAGTGAAGAGCTAGACAGGAAGAAGCCTCGTACCTTCTTGAGAGCGACCAAAGGTTTCAGCTTCAGTTGATTGACGTCAGCTTGGTGGCGCATCTGCGATGAATTATGACTGAAACTGGCTGATTTGTACCTGAAACAAAACCCAGTTTGTTGGTAAGTTGCAGTCAAAACTTACAACAATTAATAGTTTAAGGACTTAAAAAAGGGAAGCACATTGCTTCATACTCAATATTAACAGCTGATCCAATATACTATATCGGTAGTTCTTTACAATGCGTCTGTTGTTGTTGTTTTTTATATATACTTTGAAATGCTGTTGTAGGAGTGAACTGTTGAGGGTGGGAGACGGTTTACACATACTTCTCGTATGTTGGCCGAGCAAGCCAGGAAGACCCCCTCCCCTTTTGTCAATACTGTCTATTGTGTGCACGTGCAGGCTGGATGTGGCGAGCATTAATTCTGCTATGGAACTATTTAGGGAACTTTTGGAACGGAAAGTGTGTAAAGGAAAGAAAAATAATGAAAGAAAACAGAGGTACAAAGCATTACTCAACATTAAAAGATGTCAGACCTGCCTGCTGCTTTATTTTAGAAATGAAATACTTGTTTATCAAAAAGCCTTTCTTCTCAACAAAGCGTTTCTGTGTACTCACTGACAATCTGCTATGGGCTGAACATAAAGCTGTCGATTTAAGATATTAGCCGTGTGGGTAAATTATGAGGTTAAAAAATTAATTTCTTTCTCTTTTTTTATTGCAGGTGGCCAGTGGACCTGACCAAAAGGGAAGCAGCAGGCACTGAAGAGGGCAGATGAATGGATGCCATGTTGACAGAGCCTCTGCTACAAAGAGGACTCGGGCTCCAGTGAGGATCCTCTCATCCTTATTCTTAAGGAACCCGACTGGAGCACCACCAAAACACACATCTGCACATCTGGACGGACCCATGCAACCAGACACAGCTGAATATTCTCCACAATCTCAAGAACTCAATGACTTGGGATAAAGTGCGGCAGCTCACAGAGACATCCATGGGTTGAGAAAATTCAACCATCTCAAGTGGTGTGAATGAGGACTATATTTGTTGCTTTCACTCAGAGGGGTTTCTCATCTTTGCGCGCAGTGCTCCCATCTCACACCAGCACCATAGAGACCAGGACAGACGTTTTACTGGGAGAGCAGAAAGCTCTGCACCAGACTGGAGATACCATTGTTGGACTGGAGTCCGTTTTTCAGGCACCATGCAGTCAGATGACCTCTTCATCCGCAAGTTTCGCCGTCAGAACATGCGGCCGCCTATTGCCACCGTCAACTTTGACCCCAACCGGGAAGCAGGTCTAGTGGAGTGGCCGCCAAGGAGGGAGGCTGATGGAGCGGAGGATGACAGCCTCACTCCGAGCCGCGTGGGCCTGACGCTGAGGTCGGTGGGCCGCGGCCACATCATGCAGAGGAGTAACAGCGATGTAACCTTAGGAGACTTGGACTCCTCCGGGAAGGCAGGGGGGAAAGCAGCTCGGGTGGTTGGTGAGAAGGTGGGTGCGGGGGCTCAGGGTGATGGGGGTGTGCTGCTACACAGGGAATACGGCAGCCTGTCCTCACTGGAGAGACAGACTCAAGCACAGGAGCCCCACACAGACGACCAGGGGCCCCTGAGTCCAAATGCCCTTCGCTTCAAAGACCCTTTCCTGCTTTTGGGCCTGCAGGGCAACCCTCCAGAGCCTGATGGATTCTTTCGGGGTCTGTCTGTTTCCACAGGGGACTCCCCAAAACCTGCCAAGCCGCCGAAGCCTGAAGGTCTAAGTAAGAAGACCAAAACCCCTCAGATCCCTCAACCGGGTCCGTATGACAACATTGGGGGCGGAGCCTGGGTGAGAAACTTTGCCCACTACGACGTCCAGAGCATCCTGTTTGACCTCACCGAGGCGGCCACAAACAGAGACAGCATCGGACGGAAAAAGAATATCACCTCAGGGGCTTCAGCCGCCTCCCAACTGCGCCCCCTCTCCCAAGCCACCCCGTCCTCACCTGCACAGGGCGGGGGAGGCAACGGGGTGAATGCAGAGGACCCTGAGCAGTCGCTGTTGCTGGACGAAGGTGATGGCAACGATAACGAGCTCCTGCTCAGCTGCCCCCACTTCCGCAATGAGACGGGGGGAGAAGAGCAGGTGGGTCTTGGTCGATCCCAAGAGAGGCGGGGACTCTGGTCGAGCCTGCGAACCCCCAACGATGCAGTGTCGGTCCTGGAGGAGCCCAGAGAGAGTCACGTTCAACAGCAGGGCAAGAGCAACTACTTCATAGAGCATGCAGATCTGGGAGCCCATTACTACCGCAAATATTTCTACATGAAAGGTATGTGTAGTTTTTTTTTATTTCTCACCTTAGAATTTATGGACTGTCCAAAAATAATTAAAGAGGAAGGGAACAAAATGGGGTTCGGGTCATGTATTGATACGTTAAGGTGGAGGGTATCAAATTAAAAAGAATAATAAACAAGAATATATTTACTCTTGGGAGAGTCTGGCCATTTGTTTAAGTAAAATACAAGATTCAGCCCACCCTAATAATTTTCATACAGTTCTCTTTGAGCATCAAATGCTTCAATGCTGTCACAGTTGAATTTGACTGTATTGTCATCGCAGAACACCAGAATTTCTTCGGCATGGACGACCGCCTCGGCCCAGTGGCCATCAGTTTCCGTCGGGAGGAGAAGGAAGGATCCAGCGGAGCTCAGTACAATTACAGAATCATCTTTCGCACCACAGAGGTAAATCCTCATTTTCAGTGTACGTGAAATGGGTTTGCCTGAATGTGATAACTGTGAATCGTCTCCCCAGATGAAGACGCTGCGAGGTTCCATCTTGGAGGAGTCTGTTCCTTCTGCCGCTCGTCACACGACCCCTCGAGGCTTGTCCCCCAAGAGGCTGCTGGAGTTCATCATGCCTGAACTGAACCTGCACTGCCTTCGCTTGGCGTCGAACTCCCCCAAGGTCAGGGACACCCTGCTGAAGCTGGACGAACAGGGGGTGAGTCAGGCGACTTCTACCAAAAACTGTCGGAGAGAAAGCCTATCGGGACATGGGGTAGTGACCAATAGCAGCAAAGAGCATATGTTTTATATTAA
Organism: Cyclopterus lumpus; assembly: GCF_009769545.1. Classification (NCBI taxonomy): domain Eukaryota; kingdom Metazoa; phylum Chordata; class Actinopteri; order Perciformes; family Cyclopteridae; genus Cyclopterus; species Cyclopterus lumpus. The sequence continues at coordinate 14,689,347 of NC_046979.1, forward strand.
TGCTGACATTCTGAAGTCTACACCTCCACAGTGATCAATCAGGTGTTTTACATATGAAAATGCACTTATTTTATCTGTTCATTCTTCTCTCATCTTCCCCACGGTGACTGTTTACTCATCATTATGTCTTTTGGATGTCAAACAGGTTGCGCACTATAAAAAGAGCTCGATAAAGGGCTTTACTTCTTCAGTCTGCATTGTTTTACACTGTACCCTTTTCCTGTGTCTGGTTTTATTTTCATTTTCTAATATCCCTAATTATTTGTGTAATAATTTACAGACCAAAATAATTTTGCCATTAATGATTAATATCTCCAGATTTTTTTAAATTAATAAGTAGAAATGTCCAACGTAATAACAATTGTTTGTCATATGTTCTTAGAAGTGTCCTCAACTGTGACCAAAAGGATCTATATACTGCTGGTCGCTTAAATATTTAAGCCATATCACATTAATTTAAACTTTATTTTGCAGAAACTTAAACCGACTCCCACCACCACCACCACACACACACACACACACACACACACACACACACACGCACACGCACACGCACACGCCATCTTTTGAAGTGAGCTACTTTAAAAGAGGAATGAACAACTTCAACGTATTAAATTCTCAGTTTGAAGCATGAAACCTGAGGGGGATTTCTGGGTTAAATGGTGTAATATGTGCTTTGCAGGTGTGTAACATTTTACAGCATAAATGATCTCAGACAAGCTTTTTAGCTGTGAAGTAAGATGTCAAATGATCAGGAAGCCCCGTTAGGTGAAAGGTCATGCCAGGGTAATTATAAACTCTGTGCTTCTCCGTCTTCTAATCTAGCTGAATTTCCAGCGAAAGGTCGGGGTGATGTACTGCCGGGCCGGGCAGAGCTCAGAGGAAGACATGTACAACAACGAGAGCTCGGGCCCGGCGTTTGAAGAGTTCCTGGATCTGCTCGGGGAGCGTGTGCGGCTGAAGGGCTGGGAGAAGTACAGAGCCCAGCTGGACAACAAGAGTGAGCTGAACCATGACGCACCACGCCGGCATCTATTGGCTGTATCTCACCTTGTCGCAGGGCCATTATCCGAAGGGCATCAGTGCACCTCTGAAAGCCCAAGATAACTCCTATCTAGCCGCGTGTAATCTGAGTAATGCCTGCAAAACAGCATAGTCACTGCTGATTATCTCATAGCTGTTTTCCCCTCAGTGAGCGGCAGAGAACAGCAAATGAGACAGATTTAAAAAAAAAATGTTTTTATTATTTATTATTATTTATTTATTTAACCAGGAAAAGCCTCATTGAGATTTAAAATCTCCTTTACAAGAGTGTCCTGGCCAAGACATCAAAAGCAGATTTAACAAAGTTTCAGACATACAACATAAAACAGTGACAGACAATAAAAACTTTAGTAAAACCAAAACTAAGATTCAAGTCATCACATCCCAGTTCACACAGGTGCACATACCTCAGTCTACAACCAGATTTCACCTCGACTGTGACAATTTGAGCCTTTCATTCAGAAAACGTCGCCTGACTTTGCTAAATCCCTATCTGTCTTTCTCCTCGTGTGATGTGTGTGTGTCTTGTGCTTGTGTAGCGGACTCAACTGGGACACACTCCCTCTACACACGCTACCAGGACTATGAGATTATGTTTCACGTGTCTACTATGCTGCCCTACACAGCCAACAACACGCAACAGGTACAAATAACACCCATATAGATGTCAACAGAGATTTGATATATGATTTCCTCCTCCTGCCTTTTGTGTTGCAGAACCGTTTTTCAAAGCCGAGTTTTCACCGCTATTCGTCTTGGTACAGCCTTCATTTCTCATCTCTGTTCAGACTTCATACTTTTGTAAACGCTTTAGAAAAAGCTTCTGTACGCCGCAACAAGCATGACATAAAAATCCTGCCCCCCAGTGTCCACTCCCACCATGGAGGTATTGACAGTCGCCTCTCCGGCAGGCTTCCTGTTCAGCAGCTCTTTATGTGAAGTTTATGGGTTAAGAGACTGGGCATAACATTTCAAAATAGATTGAAAGTTTAAATAAATCAAGGTAGTGACAAAGCCCTTAGATGCTGTCAGCTTTTTGGCAGCAACAGTTTGTGATGTATTAATATATTGATTAAGCTGTTTTTTTTTTTATTGAGCTTCAGTTCTAATTTTTATTTTTTTTATTTCGTCAGAATACATTTTTCATCAAATGTGTTCATTTGCCAAGAACACTGTTTTTGGAGTGTTGAGTTGTGCTAACAACAATAGCAATATCATGGACGTTGTCTCTGCTTATTACAGAGACAACTTTTACTTTTTATTTTACTTTCAATTACCAGCATTTGTTTTTTTCATTTTTATTAATTGGATGCACATTAGTTGTTGCCATTGAAACTACTCCCCCTGTGTACACTTATACATACAGTAAATAATGTAGCTACAGCATCACCAGTGCATCCAAAAATAAAATGGCGTACAAACATACATACAACACATTGAAAACCGAAACATTGAAATGGGTTGATAAGTAAAACATCATAATAATGCTAAAAATATAATAACAATACTATATATAAAACATGGCAAACTGAGTGGTTCTTTCTTCAAATGATGGTGCCTGCTTCTTTAATAAATCTCTGTGTCTCTGTTGTGCCTTTCCAGTTGCTGAGGAAGCGACACATCGGTAACGACATCGTAACGATCGTGTTCCAGGAGCCAGGCGCCCTGCCCTTCACGCCAAAGGCCATCCGCTCCCATTTCCAACATGTCTTCATCATCATTCAGGTCCATGAGCCCTGCACCGACAACACCTATTACAGGTCTGATCATACCTCTTGCACGATGTTGTAAATAAATACATATTTTTCTACCCCCCAAAAAGAACGTAGCTCCTTTTCCAGGCTGAAGTCTCTTGAGACTCATGATTGGCTACTGGGTTTTATGTGTCAGGTAGTAAACAAAAATAAGCTATGTGCGTAAAGATGGGTGTTACTATCTGCACTATTACACATGTGTCTCATACGTCTCAGGAGGAAACACAAATCTGTGCTCCACTGAAGCAGGTTGAGTGTCAATGTTTGTTATTCTGGAGAGCACTAGTCCACAGTCAAGCTTTGAAAAACAAGACATAGATTGAATGCTTCTTCTGCACTCTCTCTTACTCTAGCATTCTTGTTTTTCTCTCTCCCTCTCAGGGTGGCTGTGACACGCTCTAAAGACATGCCATTATTTGGCCCACTCTTCCCTAAGGGCGCTCGATTCCCTAGCTCTGCCGCCTTCAGAGACTTTCTCCTGGCGAAGGCCGTGAATGCTGAAAACGCCGCAGAGAAGTCTGAGAAGTTCCGCTCCATGGCCACCCGCACACGGCAGGAATACTTGAAGGACCTGGCTGAAAACTATGTGACCACCACACCGATCGATTCCTCCACCAAGTTCCCCCTGCTCTCACTGGGTGGCAAGCGCAAAGACAAGCTGAAGGGCACCAAAGGGGCCGAGCTGCACAGTGCTGGGGCGCTGGTGTGGGCTGTGATGGTCAACGGGGGAGACGATGGGGAGTCTGGAGAACTCAGGCTCCCCTGTCTGCTCGGGGTGTCTGCTGAGTCGGTGGTGCTCATTGAGAGGTGCACACGCAGGGTGGTGTTTAACTGCTCCTGTCGAGATGTCATCGGCTGGAAGGCAGTGACAGAGACTAAGGAGGGCGGGCCCTGCTTGGATATCTTCTACGAGCGCGGGGAGTCTGTGTCAATCAGTGTGATGATGGAGAGCCAGGCGGAGGATATACGAGAGGTGGTGCAGAGGCTAGAGGTGAGTGACTGTGTTTGGATTTTGGATTATGCAGTGGGTGGTTTATTTTTTTCCGATTGATTCATCTTCTTCTGCTCATGTGCAGCTGGTGACGCGGGGCTGTGAGGCTCTCGAAGTCACCCCTTTGCGCGACGGTGTCGGACAGCCCGGATTCCTGATGAATGAGGAGGGCTTTGTGACGGAGCTGCAGCGGTTCTGTTACGCTGAGAGCGGCGGCCTGCAGCTGTGGGCTCGCGTGGTGCGACTGTGTGGCCACTCGCTGGTTCACCTGAGCCCCGAGGAGAGGACCAGGCTGCTCCGCACTGCGCACAAGATCCACATCACTGTCATCCCACCTGACGAGAACGGCAAGCCACGCAGGTGGGTGAGGCTGCTGATATGAGGAGAAGGAGAGGAAGAAAACACTAACAAGGGCACTTATGGGTCAACAGACACAGGGAGAGGCTGGAGAAGGGGCTCATGGGTATAAAGCACGCTCCAGAAAGTGGATTGTAGTCCCAGTGAGGCGGTGAGAAAAAGGTTTGACAGCAAATAAGGAGGAGGGTGTCCGTGGGACAAGTCAGTTCAAGAAAACAAGAGAGGTGCCACTATGGGGTCATGGCTCACTCTGCTGTTGATGACAACTTGCCATCAATGTCACACCAGCTAGCTAACAACCAATCAATCCCTCTAATGATCTCTAATCACACTGGAAAAGGGAGTCCCATTGTTAACAGCACACTGAAGTCAGACAGAGGGCAGAAACAGCTGTGGACAGAATCGTTAAAACGGATGAAACCAATGTTATAGTGGACACCTCTGCAACTTTTAACTTCACAGTGAATCCCAATGGTTTATTTGTATTTCATTGCTGAAATGCTTGTTCTGTGACACAAATTGCCACAAAAGATGTCATAATTCTTGAAAGGAAGTAGGGCTCCGTGTTCCCAAAGAGATATAATAGGCAAATATAGTGCTTTCATGACTCAGCAGTGGGATGAGAGGCCGGAAAAGAGAGGTGTGAGGTGTGTGTACGTCTTCTGACTGAGTTTGTTGGGGTTTTATGTTCTGCAGAAGTTTCTCCGAGCTGTACCAGAAAGCCATCAAGGATGCGGAGTGTAAACCCGGCGAGGATCAGTCTGGAGAGGCCTGGGTACTGGACGAGAGGGAAGAAGAGGAGGAGGAAGAGGAAGAGGTAGAGGAGGAGAAGGAGAAGGAGAATGAGGAGGAGAAGGAGAAGGAGAAGGAGAAGGAGAAGGAGAAGGAGAAGGAGGAGGAGAATGAGGAGGAAGAAGAGCATAAAGAGGAAGCAGAAGCAGATGCAAAGGATGAAAAGCCGACGGCGAGTGGGGTCAATGAAGCGGACGTGACGGAGGTGCAGGTGGAAGCCAAAGAGGACAAAGGACAGTCGTGTGATGGAGGGCAAAGTGAGAGCGGTCATGGCTCGCTCCTCGCGCCGCACAGCTTACCTTTGTTACGAGCCACGTCTCTGCAGGACCAACCAGCCATTCAGAGCCAGGAGGGCAGCGGCTCGCAGCTCACACGGAGCTGCTCCTTGGAGAGGCAGCCGACCTACAGGGATGCGTGTGATGTGTGAGTGTTACTAAATATCCTGTCACTGTTCATCCAGCCTCTCATAGGAGCGGTTTGGACATTATAGAGAGATATGAAATATAAATAACAAAAGATGCTGCTTTGAGAGATCTTTCTAGTTACATCTGCAAACTGGGAGACCGTCAAGTGGAAAGGTTCTTAAATCATCCAGCATGGCTGAAAATATCCTCAAACTGAAGCTGACTCATCACAATTTAATCTCAGAGTCATAGTGCGTCATATTTCGTGCAAAGGACGGGTATTGTGAAAGGACACCACGCAATGTGTCACCCTGCTTCACTGAACTGTATTCATTTAATGAAAAGGGTTTAAATTTTGTTTCACATTAGAATCTTTTTTTTTCAAATTGAGAAGGCATGTGAACGACATAAAAACCCACCAGTTTCCATTAAACAATCACTTTTACCGTGGTCCGCACTGTGTTTCTTCATCCTCTTGAGTACTAAGAGAGAGAAAAACACCAATGTAAAAGCAGAAGGACATTATTGTAAGCACAATGTGTGTTTCACCCTGAGATCACCAAAAAGCTACAACAGCTTAAAACTGTCCATGAAAAAATATTCATGAGGATAATATCAAACTCTGCTGCTCACCAATATGAATCTGACTGCTTTTCATCGTCACGCAAAGCAGAACTGAATCATTTGACCGAAACTGCATCAGATGTGATATTTTTGAGAGATGATTTTGTGAGTGCAGGATAGCAAACATCAATCAGGCCTAAATCTAAGCCATCGTGGAGATTGCTTGTCGAAGTGCTCCAGTTTCTGTTTTTTTCACCTCTGGATCGGATAAAAAAATGTCCCAGAGCATCAACAACAGATTGGCTTTGTGTTTCCCCCCACCACCACCATCACATTTCTCCCTCTCGGTCTGGACAGGCACGTGTACGACAATGTGGATCTGAAGGGGGAATGCCACCTCTATGACAACGTAGGCAAGCTGAGGGACGCCATACCTGATCTGATCCTGGCTGTCAAACCCAAGGTTCCCCTGGAGGACGAACAGGTGACAGACTGAGACGAGAGGACATCTGAGTGGTTTCTCTCCCCAGCAGTCCATTCGCTCTCTGACATTGTTGTTTCCCCTCTTCCTCTATCTCTTATGTCTTCAGTTCATGGGCGCTGAGTTGGGTGATGACAAAGCTTCAGTGAGTGACTCGTCTTCCCGGTTGTCATGTTTAGACCGTGCTGAAAGAAATTCACGAGCCCTAAGTCTTCACAACTCCATCACCAAGAGTAAGTAATTCGCTATTGCTGCAGATTTTTATGTACATATACTGTATATATATATATATATATATATATATATATATATATATATAATACTGTAAATATTAAAATGGCAGCATATTAAATAAAAGATGAAATTTGTGTAAATTAATTACACGACAAAGAGCACAAAGAGATATTATGACCCTGATCATGGACTTAAAACAAAGCTCCATTCTCAGACACAACAGCTGACATGACTGCTCAAATGATGCCAAAATGGAACAATTACACATGTTTACAAATCATCTCTGCCTGATTTAAGCCCCAAAGTCCTCTTTTCCAGATTTTTTCTGCCTTAAATCCCTCTCTTCATTATCCTCCCTCTGCTCCCCACTGCATCCCCTTTGTCCCTCCTCTTTCATCCATGCTGCCCCCTATCCCGCTAATCTAATATCACCCCTGCTCTGCTGCCACCCCCTGCCAGGGCTGGGATAAAAGGGGGACAGATGGGTAGTGGGAGGAGTGGAGTTTTAGGCAGCCCCAAATCAAGGAGCCCCTCTTACACCATCTGCTCTGCCTCCGCTGAGACTATGAGACTCATAATTTATCTGCCATAAGAGCACTTGCTCATCCTCTCATCTGATTCTTCTGATTTTTGCGGGGGCGGCCTCTGAAGACTCTGATTGTTTCACATCACGTTCTTTCACAGGGAGTCTGTTCAAATGAATGACAACTTTTAAACAAAAATATCACATTCAATGACTTAATAGACCCTACAAAATTAAGTATTTTAGCATCTTAATGCCTTTTTATAATAAGTTTTTTTTAATAAATAATTTACCCAAATGTTGTTATTAAACTTACATTTGAATTCAATCATAACTGATCTTACAAAGTCAGAAACATAATTCAATGAAACCTGCAGGCACACTACATAGAGTACATCATAACATTTCCTCCCTGTGCCCCTGAATCTGACCAGCATTAGTGCAGCAGCACCCCCTAGTGGTTGCTCTTTGTTACTGTAGATCGGCTGCTCAAAAGTCTGCAGTCCCACTCACGGTTCTGCTGTTCTTCTGTCCTGAAAAACGAGTTAAATCTTAACCTATTCCTCTCAGTTCTCTCAGAGACGACAGAGTCCACTGAGGAGGAGTGGCAGTCCATCGCTGACTTGGCCACGGCGTGCCGCGGCATCCTGGAGGCTTTGTCACGAGAAGGTGAGCAACTATTTACTTCTGCGCACCTCACTTACTGTAATTGTTTAAACACGATAACAAGCTGTCCTGGTGGTTAGCACCATCTCAAATACCAAGAGGGCCATATAGAAAACGTGTTTTCTGAGTTTGGTGTGCTGGACTGGCTGGCAGACCGCAACCCCGCCCAACACTTTTTGGGATGAACTGAAAAGACGAAGGCCTTGTCACCTGCTTCCAAAACCTTGTAGAAAATCTTCCCAGCGTGTTGGTTTTGGAGTGAGATCACTTCTGGGTGTTATGTCCATGTTTCCACATACCTTTGATCAAAAAAACAACAACATATTTTGCGATGGATCTGCACTCTGTATGAAGATAAGTGTATGAATGAGTGTATGTTCTCTACCGAGAGAACGTGAACATCTCCCGTCTTTGGCTGCGTCATCTTTTCATTGTGGTATGTATGGTTATATTAAATTCTAATAATGTGGATAATGTTCATTACCACAGACCATAAAGCCGGAGACCCCTCCCAAGCTGACCAGACAGACGGCATGCTGAAAGACTCAAAGGAGAGGTGGGTTGCTATACAGTACACACAGGGCGAAGCAGACAGTTCAATGTCTCTGTCGTAGTCTCTCGGTTTTCTTTGTGTCAGGATCGTTGCACACATCCCTTTTACCGGCTCTACTTCTTTATTCTCTCTCAATTATTTAGACTTTAACGGCAACATCCAACTGTTTGAGTCAATGCGATGGTTTCTCTCCCCCATAAAGAGAGCTCTCTCTTGCTGCAGTTATGCGCATGCAGACACACGCACACACACGCGCGCGCCACACACACACACACACACACACACACACAGCTTGTCTGACTCACTGTCATTGTCATCTTTCTGTAAAACTCCTTGGCCACCTTGTTTTAGTCCTCCATGCTGTGTCTGAACAAAGTCCAGACACAAAATGTGTCAATAAAAAAATAAAAAACACCAATGTGTAGCTATTCTTTACAGACGTCCCCACACATACTGTGGAGGTCGCACGGAATACTCTCTATCACCTCTGATTAACATCTGTTGGTGAACCTCAACTTGCAATTAGCAACACTTATCACACCATGTATCTAGATATATAAATTCTTTTTATCAGCATTATCATGCTGTTCACGTCACCAGAAGCGTTTGTTATATATAACTGCAATAAGACGAAGCGCTTCCTGGGATGACTTCTCTCACTGAAGACGGCTCTGCTTATCAACCGAGCAATTACTGCAAAATGATCTCTGAGTATTACAGGTTCAAAGGCTCAGAGGCGGCCACAGTGAAAGTCGAGACCAATCAAGCAAAGTGAAAAGTTCACTTGCTGAATGAGAGAGATCTTTTTCTTACAAAAGAAAGACAAGAAAGACCTTTCTATAAAACACACCAGTGAAGACATTTATCTTGTTCATTTGTCACTTATTAATTGAGACTTTCTCTGATTACAAATAACTTGATTGATGTTGACAAAGCGTCGCTGCCTCTCTTTGTTGCAGTGACTCTCCAGGCCACCTCGAGGAGAAGGTGTCACAGCTGGAGTCCATGCTGAAGAGGCTGCAGGATGACCTGCAAAAGGTGCTTTGACTTTCATGAACGTTTTTCTGTTATTACATTTTCAGTGAGCTCCATGGGAGAGTCAGCAGGTAGGAAAAAGTATTCAAATTGTTCTGCTTCTGCCTCTGATGCGAGATCATGTGTATTATTTTCTGATGCAGGCTTTTGTTTACTTTCCATTTCTGGTTCACTGTGGATGCATTAAATACAGAAACACTCAAAAAGCATTTATTTACTTCTAATGGTGTACATTTTGTACAGCAACATTTCAGATTTGTAAATCCCCCAATATCATACTTACAAAAATGTAAAAAAATGTATGTCAGACAACGCCTGTTATCAATATGTTCTCGTACGTTGCTGCTACTGCATGTATGTAGATGTCAAAGTATACTGAATGTGATGAACTCATTATTATTAATCTCAACCTCAGAAACAGCCGCTTGACGAAAAACAATTCTCAACACAAAGTCCACTTGTGTTTCCGGAGCTTTCCACCACATCGTGTGGCCTTCCTCTGCAGACGGAGTCAGTCAGCAGCAGACAAGTGGACCATGTGTTGAGAATCTTTGGTCAACAGTGAATTTGTGCACATATTATATAAATATACTATTTAGTCAATGGACTCTCAAGACGAATGACAAAATACCCATGTAGTGCTCAAACAATAACTAATAATAATTATGTTAACAGATAATTAAACTGATTAATATAACTGATTCATTGTCTGTCATATATGAAGCAAAAATGAAACATTCTTGGTTCCAGCCTCTAAAATTGCCTGCTTTTCTTTATTTTATCGAAACAGTAAATAGACTATATTTGGGGTTTGAACTGTTGGTCGGACAAACAGTCAATTTAACGCTGTCACCTTGGGCTCTGGGCATTTCTCACTGTTTGTTTTTATATTTTATATGTCAGTCAGATTATTCAATCATAAAAATAATCATTCATTGTGGCCTTTTACCAATTGTAGGCGATGAGTTGCTTACTCAGTCTGACCAGCAGGCCTCAAAGCACTGAGACTTTCATTTATAATTTATAATTTAGAGTCTGAACTAGGATTTTCTGATTTTCTGTCAATCAGTTCAGTGCATTGTTTCTTTCCTCCCACTGCAGCGTGATGTGCTTCTCTACACTGTTTGTGTTGTTTTATTTCAAGCTCTGTGTTTATGTGTGCCCACTAGTTTCCTTAAAGCCACCGCTGTACCTGTCGCTCCCCTCCCGTTCCTGCCACAGCGATCTGAGCGACGGCTTTTGTTTTGTTGTGTGCCGATGTCTTTCAGGAGAAGGAGGACAAGGCGATGCTGCAGGCCGAGGTGCAGAGCCTCCGGCAGAACAACCAGCGGCTGCAGGAGGAGTCGCAGAGCACAGTGGCTCGCCTCATCAAAGTCACCGAACTGCTGTGCAACGTCAACAAGCCCTGTTAGCTTCACCCCAGCACGCACAAACACACAAATCAGCAGAAAGATGCAACTCTGTACAACGTGCTCGTACGCTCAGTAGACCGATTTTCTTCGTATATATTCGCAAAGGCAAACACACACGCATCCTGTTCAATCTGTGTGTAACCGCAGTCTCAATCCTGAATCCTGGACCTGCCTTTCATTGAGGAAGTATGCAAATCAACCCATGAAAAAGAAAAAAAATTACATTTTCAACATCCCCATGACCTTCACAGACTGACCAATGTGCAGCTCTCAGGCTGCTGCGTTGGTGTGCAATGCCAGAGTGCTTCTCTTGGTGTATACAGTGCGTGTGTGGATGTGTGCGTGCCTGTGTGTGTGTGTGTGTGTGTGTGTGTATGTCTGTGTGCATCTCTTACTGTACCTTGCTTCAAATACTTGACAAGCTGGGCTGAATAGCACTTGCATAAAAAGGTGGCAATTAAGAGAGACACTGTATAGCATGTTTGGTGGTGTCTTATCTGAAATGACCAAAAGTGTGTATATATACTGTATCACCAATAATATATGTGAACAGTAGTATTGCTATCCTCTCTGCCAGACGTGTAGTTGCAATGCCTGAGTGTGGTTCTGCCCGGCGCTGATAGTATGCAAGGCCTTGAAACAAAACACAACAAGGAAAAAAAGAGAACATGACAATGACGAGCCTGAAGGCAGCCTTCTACTTCAGAAGATGTAACGATGCCAACTGACTGGCCTCGGAGAAAGGCCTGTTACGTAAGGACATGAATCGCTAACCCCTCTTCACTTCTCAGTAGTATTGAATTTAAGAAACTGAAGTTTTTAGGGAGAAAGGATTTTTAAAAACCCATCCATAACTTTTTTTTTTTAAAAAGGAGTTCCGCATGCTTGTTCCTCCTGGAAGTATGTTCAAAACAATATAAAAGGGATACTGAAAAGGGGTTTTACCCCTCCTGAAAACGCAGAAAATGCCAGGAAAAGAACTGCTTCAGCTTCCTTCCATGATTGCCTGTAGCTGTTTTCTTCTAACCTCACTATTGTAGCAGCCATACTGTGGAAGATCTCCTACTGGCCTGAACCACAAAATGCCAAAAGGCAGCTTTTTCTTTCAGCTGGCAAAATAGCTTTAGGTGTCAGAATAAAACACCTTAAACTAATAGTAAAATACAGGATATTGTGTTTAAATATGTTTTGTGTTTGGCGGATGTCTACAGTGACTATTTTGGGTAATTGTTTAGTATGGCTTATGAGCGGTAGCGGTAAGGACACATGGTGCAATCTTACCATTCCACCCTGATGTGTGTTTGTATGTGTTTCTGTGTTGTTCTTGCACTTTTCTTTTTGTAAAATCAGCACTGGACAGGGCACATAGTGTACCTTATTTAGCCCGGGTTATGTCTTACCCAACATAAGAAGGTGGATAAGATCTCACCCCCCCCCCCCCCCCCCAACCCCCCGACACCACCTTTACCTCACCTTTCTGTGTCTACTGCTGATGGCGCCAATAACAGTAACGTGTGTTCAGAGGAGTCGGACTGCTTCTCCTCAGTGCCAATGGGAAAAAAGCGAAGGCAGCTCTCCTGAATCCCACTGAAATCAAACAGAACTGACCACAAACAAATCTCCGACTATGAACTCTATACTCTGACAAAAAGGGATGCCAAACGTTCGTCAGTCACTCCGACTCTTGTTTCTTGTACAAACTTCCTCTTGTAATTTTATTTTAGAGTCACTGTGAATACCTGGTACCAGCATATTAAGATACAATATATACAGATTAAATTATGAATCTAAACTTTATCAGTATGTGAAGATACTGTATGTACAGCTGAACCGTTCCATGTTACTTAGTGCATTGGGTTGTGTATGCCCTCCTTTTCGCAGGATGATTATGCAGAGAAGTGTTAATGGTGACCATGCAGGCGCTCTGTGTCATCTCCTGTACATGCTGAAGCCTCGTGACTGAACAGGAAGGTGTGAGAAGACCTGTTTGACTGTGTCTTGTATAGTTATTTAGATTGTAGGAGGTTGATCAAGCATGAGAATGTGCCAAGCAACTTCCAAGCCCCCCTTTGTTTGTGTGTATGTATAAAAATGTAACTTATTAATCATGCAAATGTGGATTTTCTTGTAGCTGTTTTAACTGGATGGAAGTCTTGAGGAAACAATGTGAAATAGTGCGGAAAGGCAAAGTGGTCTTGGTTATACATTTAAGTTTATTTTGTAGAAAACCAACAACCATGATATGACATGACAAAATATTATCTGCTAAATGTGACGATGGTTCTTATTATCATTCCGATATTGAGCTATTTCAGCTCTTGAATATAATAAGGTCTTAAAACACCATTAGGTACGCCTTAATGAGTGAAACTCTTCTTTTGGAATGGATGTTCAAACTGCTCATACTGGTGTTATCCGAAGGCTTATTCCTCTGACTTTGTGCCTACCAGAAAATGTAATGTATGCTTACCCAGCTTAGTGACCTCATTTCTTTGTCTTTGGTTGCACTTACTGAGGGTTTTTTGTGGCAGATGAAGGATTTCCTAAGAGACTGTCACAACATCTGGTCTTTCATCCGCTGTGCGAGGAAAGGTCATTGAGTAACACATGATCCGAAAAACAGACGATGATGATGATGATAGTAGTAATAATAATAGATGTGTATTGCTGGTCTGAAGAATCCCTGAGGCTCAGTGAGGACCACTGATGGTTCAACGAAGCAAACCGACAAGTAAATGATTCTTAAAAGCAAATTAAAAGGACAAAGGTGCTGAAAACGACCCAAGTTTAAGTTGATATAAATGTGTGGAATGGTGTATGCTTCCTCTAAAGGATGATTATTTTGGTATTTAAATATTTACAAAAATGAATTGTCTCAGAAAATCCAATGAAGTATTTGGAACCAAGAAGAAATCCGATTGTGGCTGAGTTGATGCAGATGTTTTGTCGACAGTGATTTTGAGATGTTTGTGTGTAGTTGCTTTTACGATATGATAGAATGATGGTGGGAGGGGTTTCTGGTTTTGGTTTGTGTGAGATAAAAAAAACTCCAAAAAAAATACCTGCAGTGAGAAATCAGGTTTTTTTTTAAATATTTGTATTTTCTCACCAATGGAGAAAAGATCACTGATCAAAATTACAAGTTAATTAGTTGAATTGTTTTTTGGAGAAGAAAAACAAGCTGTAAACGTAAGAATGTAGCTATCATTTGCGCACTCGACACCTATATTTACTTTTCAATCAACACAAAACTATTAAATGGAAAAATTAAGTTATTAGTATTATTTTTGTCTATTGATTTGCATGGTTGAAATGCAAGCAGGGATAGAAATACTAGATACTAGAAATGTTAATATATTGTGAATGTATGGTGTTCATGGGACATAAACTCACAAAGGGCATGTTAGGAATCTGAAATGTTAGGCTCTAGAGATGACTGATGAGAACAGAGAGTTACATCCTCATGTGTCCGGGAGCAGCACCTCTGAGGACCTCATGTCCTGAACTGATGAACACTGGAGGTGGAGGTGAAACAGAGCTGAACTAACAGCTGACAGCAGCACAGGAAGAAACTGCTTTGAGGTCTGACGGCAACAACACGATTTGTCCGACAGAGGTCATGGCCAAATCAGATCGACTGAAAAGAAGAGAATGTAAAAGTCAGTCGACAAAGTGGGATCAAAGCACAATAAATATGTATAAACAGAAACAGACTCACGATGTGCAATGAGGGAAGCGGCAGGCTCCTGAGGTCCTAAAACATGAGGCTTCTGCTTTAACTGAAATAGCAAAAGGTATCCAAATACTGTATATTCAGTAACTGTACTATATGATTGAGGTACTAAATTATTTTGTTTTTATTTTAGATATGCATTTACACTGAAAATTACATCAAGAATACAGCATTATGATCAAAATAACAAGCAAATAGCTGCCACAATATGAATTTGGGAAAAGGTCCTGGCACATCTTAGCCTAATACAGCCCACTGCATTTATTCCACATCGGCGGTTCTCTACCAGGATTATTAAGTGTTATATTCCATGTATGCTGTATATATGTGTTTCTATGTATAAGAACATCATCACAACCTTCAACAGATCCAAGATACAGACAGTTTTACTTCCTGTTGCAGAGCTCTGTCCCAAACCTTTCAAAGCTTCACCACAATAGCTGTTAAGCCATAGCACAGCTTTGTTTGTCGAGATATTCTCTGTTTAACATCCGACAGGAAACTGAAAAATGCTGACAGCGTAAACAATCAAATTATTAGACTGTATTCACACTATACACCACCAGCTTCTACCAACTCTTAACTGTAATGCAATCATTTATGTTTATTGAAATACTGCATTTATTGAGATAGAAGAATAAAAACCAGCCTGCTTCACAAAAACACACAAAGATTTAGAGTACATAGTTTTAAACCAGTTTGAAATCCTGGTTGGATGCACATTCCCATCTCCCTGACTTGATACAGCATGAGGTAAGACAAATACACTTTCCATAGCTCGTTCCATGATCATAATACAGCACGACAACATCATACAAACATTCGCCAGGACTCGGTCCTCTGGAAGGCTTTCCTAAACACCAGCCGCAGAAAAGCGCTTCATCTTGGCTGCCCTGACAGCAGGAGGAGAACTGACGACAACAATGCACCGGCCTATGTCTTTATTTGGGGTTGGAGCGCAGGACGGAGTCTTCAGTGAGAGTCGTGTGTCACACACAGCTGAGGGGCTTCACACCAGTTTGACTCACCCGTGTTCAGTAAATAGAGAGGTCATGTGTTGGTGTGTGTGTGTTTAGACTCCTGGTTCAAAGGGTGTATATCGTATTTTAAATGGCCCGGCCACTGTTGCGCCATACAACATGTAGAGGAGGCCTTATATGAGTCTGCCTGAAGCATCACTGTTTTAAACAGTCAGATTAAATAGCTTTTATCAATACTACGCATCTACAGACACAAACAACTGATACATATTTGATCTAAGAGGTCTCCTAATGTTTACAAATACATCCAATCGTTTGTGTATCCAGACTAACATGGAATTAAATGAGCTTTTTAAAACATTTCATAAACTGAAGTGGAACATTATAAGAGACTAAACTTCTTCACTCCAATGCAACAAACTAAGGTTCATGTTTGATGCGTTTCTGTGAAGAAGAAAAAAGTAAAGTAAAGCATGCAACCTGTTAATAAGTGATGCACCTCATATAACAAACCATGTGTACAAGTCAATGATAAACGTCCGGCCCTCTTGTCATAAATCAGTTAAACTTTCAATGGAAAAACACCAGGACACTGTAAACTCGCTGACGTCGAATGAGGCTACTTTCATTTTTTTAATGTCATTTTATTGAAGTGAAGGTCTTTTTAACAACCTTATATATTTAAAGGAGACATTGACCAGACTACTTCTATTGTACTTATTTCGTACATGCACTTTTACACAAAAAGGTTTGTGTACTTTTTTGGAACTTTCTTGGAATCTGGCTGGGTGGATTATTAGCAGACAGGGCTGGAAGGTCTCCATGTGACAAGCAGTCTGTGGGCACTCCCCTTACTTTTAGCATTTATATGTAGTAATAATTCAAGAGCTGGAGATGAAGAAAGAAGACAAAGAAAAGGAAAAAAATAAGAGAAACCCCCTGTATTAGTGGCAAAACCATCCCTTTCATATTGTTTTTTCTGACCTCTCGGACCATCTCAACTAAAACCAAAGTGTCCCATGTGCTCCCTGTGGGTATCCCTGCATCCCCATTACTCACGCTTAGCACCTGATACCAGGTTGCGTTGGGGCTGCTGTCACACTGGCTGGTACCGGTGTAAAGCTGGTGAATCAGACTAAATGCTCGACACGCTGTTCCGCTGGTCGACAGATGGTGGCGGTAAGACGCAGAGAAGGCGTCGCACTGCCTCCACAAAGGAAGAGAAGAAGAACACTGTGTTTCTTATTTGTTTGTTTTTTTGTTTCTTCCCAAATGTTTTATTTTACTCGACATGATTCTGGTAAGAAACACGAATGCAAATGTAGCCCAACTTTTAAATGATGTAATGCATTTGATCACGGTGCCCCGTGTGAGTTCCAGTCCACCTTTCACTGCCCTTAATTAGCGGGACCAGGTGTGTTTATCCAATCAAGCGTCTCTCAGGTGACACGTGTAGTGCATTGTGGGGGCAGTGATTGGCCCCACTGTTAAACGCTACTTACAGTGAGTGTGCGCGTGTGTTTGCACGTGGGAGTTTGCATCTCATCAAGTGTCGCCGCCTAGTGGCGAGAGAGAGAGAGAGAGAGAGAGAGAGAGAGAAAGAAAGAAAGAGAGAAAGAGAGAGAAAGAAAGAAAGAGAGAAAGAGAGAGAGAAAGAGAGAGAGAGAGAGAGAGAGAGAGCGCATGTCGCCTCCTGTTGCTGCGCCTCACTGTGGGATCTGCTGTCGACCTTTCAGCCCGTTCACATGAACGCAGAAAGCTTCTCTCCGCGTTTCCTCGCTATGTTCGACCCGGAGGTTTCGGCGGAGTGAGCCAGCACAGCGTCTGCTCTGAGTCTGGAGGGGGAAACCTGGCTTGTGCTTAAGGAGATTTATTTTTATTTTTTGACACAACTTGGCGTGTGTTACTGCCGGAGCTGTTTGTTTGCTGGGAAAGTGTGAAACAAGTGTCAGCAAGAGAGCAACACATGTTTTTGGTGGAAATGCGGCCGTCTGAAGTATGAGAGCAGCAGCGAGGCACCGGCGGCCCTTCCAGCGGTTCTGCTGCTGTGGAGTCGGGCTGCTCGCTGTCATTTGGCTCGCACAGGTCATCCAGGCACCAGGTGAGACCTTAATATAGACTGCACGCGCCTGCGTGCGTGCACAATAATTATAGTCCTATGGACCTTCTTTGATTCACACTGGAAAATTGCGATTGTATCAACATAAAAAACAGAATCGAAAACATCCCCACGCACGAATAAATCTACAGTGTGCACAAAGTGAATGCAGCTATAAGGAGCCCACATTTTAGATTTAGACTACAAATATAAAGGGAACCAATATAAAGGAAAGGAAATGGTTAAAAACATTTTACTCTAATGCATTACAAAACAGATCCATATCAATCTGTTGTCTCAATAAAGAGCTAACTCGTTAGACATTTAACTGTAGTTTGGTGCTGCATTCTCCATCAACAACTAGCAGAGTTAAAATGGACATTATTCTAAAATTTGATTGTCTGAAGAAAGAAGGCAGCTGCAGAAGTCGAGTACAATTAAGATTACTGTCCAGCAATGTGCCATGTTTAAGGCCAAATATTGTTAAGTACAAACAGTGCTGCATGTCAGACAGCTGAATTACTCTTCTAAATATTTAAATCAGTCTCCAACATGTTCAGCCTCTGTCCCTCTGGCCATGATTCACTCCCCTTCCAATGCAGGAAGGTGACAGTTTGTTGATTACATAAAGCAGACAGAGATTGTGGTTTAAATCCAATCACTGGGGATCAGTTCAGTTATGGGTTATTGCAGCTTGACTATGGTTATTTCACCCTAATCTCAGCAGAATATGATGCATCTCATAGACTGCCCGCCCTTTTTAATTCATGCCTCTTCCCAGGTTGTGATTGTAGCTAAGAATGTGTTTTTCATTTGCCCGAATAAATTGTTGTTAAATGTAGATAATCTATTTGTACATTTATTGTATTTGTCTTGGATTGTTTACAGTGAATTTAATTTAAAACATTAAAATCATCCCTTCTATAACAGTATGAACCGTTCCCAGTCACATCACTATCCATAAATATATATAGTGTGGTTCTTCGTTAAATTTTACAATGTCTCATTTTGCAGCAGTGCACCGAAAGGCAATCTCCCCTTAGCTCATTATTCTCTCATCACCTTTGCTGATGTTGTCACACACACACACACACACACACACACACACACACACACACACACACACACACACACACACACACACACACACACATTCATCAGCAGCAGCTTCAGCACTGACAGCGTCATTCTCTCTCATCCTGTGTGCATTATTATAACGTTATTATGAATGAGTGAACTTTGTTTCAGGGGTGAAAACAGATTTACATTTAGGTTTCACCCGAGTGTTGCAGCCCGGTCCTTCATGGAAGAGTGTCCTGGTGAATGAGCCGTGTCATTAATATTTATACTTCACCTTTAAATTATGAGTGTGCCAACAGCCAGAAGAGGTTTTTTGAACTGAGATCAAGGCCGCTCAACTTAAACCATATAAAAGCACGGGGCAAGACATGTGGTCTGCTGTTAGTAATGGCCACAGGCACGTTACTCTCGCAATGCTTGGAAAATATCACACATACTGTCGCATCCTGAATACCACTGCTAGTAGAGCCATTTATGGATGTGCTAGTCCAACAGTCTGGATCAATATCGGTCTAATTCTGACAAAAACATTGTATTTGTTATCGGAAAAATATTTGCAATAATGCCACCAGCTTGATGAAAAATGTATGTATTATGATGGCGTTGGAGTCTCCAGGAAGAACACTTTTGCAGCAGCAACACACATTGTTTGAAGCAATTAATGAATTAAACAAAATGACCTACTATTTTCCAATGTTTGCAAACGTAGGAAATTGATTCTCAACTGAACCTTTCAAGCCTCATAGACAACATAACAAGATAGCTGTCCCTCGTCTGTACAAGCAAGTGGTGGATTCCTTTCCAAACATTTATAAATCACAGCAGCAGTGCGTCTAACAGCTGACACATAATGACCCCCTGTGTGTCCCAAGTTATGTCTGACACCACACTGAACAGACGTAAGTTTAGTGTTGATTGAAAAGGTTTCATAGTTGCGTCGCTCACAAAACGGTTTCCATTACGATAAAAACGACTCGCTATTCAACAGTTAAGCAGATACTGAACCTGCAATAAATAATTGTTTTGGGTCACTTGGGCGGGGGGGGCTTTGAAATATACATATTCTCTTTTTAAAGTTGATATAGCTATCGTGTGTATATAAACTGTTGCTTATGTACACATGCAACAAAGCAACATCAGAATAGCATCCTTTGGAGTCGTGGTTTTTTTTCCTCCTGATGAATGGCAGTATAACAATCGCTCTCTTTTTTTAGCTGCTGTCGGTCACGACAGGAAACAAAGGTTGAAGAGAGTTGAGACTAAACTTAAAATAGAAAATAAAGAAACTAGCTTAAACGCGCCAAATGGTTCGTAGAGTTGAGAGGAACAGCAGAGTTAGGGGATGATTCTCTGTAGGATTCACTTGCTAGTTGCCATGTGTATCATAGTGTAGAATTAGACACCCCTCCCCCCTTTGGCACCATCTAATGGGCATCCATCCACCCAGGGAGTGACACATTGCATCAATTTGACTCATCTTTCTACAAAATTAAAATGCCACCAGAATAATTTGGGAAATTGGTTACATGAAAGTTTTAGTGTTTAGAGAAGACATTCTATATTACTGGGTCTCTATTTACACAATTGTATTGGGAAAGTTGAATCAAGCCATAATATCTGTTTCCAAAAAGGGAAAGAATCGTAGGAAGTGGATCAAACATACAGTCGGATATTTATAGAACTGTGGTTTAGCATTTGAGACCAAATCAAATTTTCATCAGCTCTGTTGACTGCAACATGACACTTACTAAATATTCCATCTGAATGTCTGACTGGAGGACTGCAGTGTTATCTACGTGGAAATGGCGCTCCGTGTTGGACTGAAATCCAAATGTTATTTTTTATAAAGTAATATCCATAGACTCCGGTTTCAGAGGCAGCCAATGCGTATCCGCATTGCCACTATTGAGGATTTTACGGTCTGATACATTTGCTAACAGGCTGCAGTCCTGTCCTGTGGACGCAGTGTTTGGGGTAAGACCTCAGGAAGCCGGTCTTTCCAGTCGATGTGTTATTGACGGGATCAAATGTCTTGTTTCTGCTAAAGAAGGAGGCAACACTGGTGTGTCCTTCCTGAGGGGAGCAGATGATGGTGTATGGCTTCAGACATTCATGTTTTAAATAAAGAGTTAGTCTTCCAGGTCTTATAAAAATCAAATGGGTGCTGTACAATGATTTACAGCAGTGACAGCATTTGATCCGTGTTCATCCTGTGTTGCAACAAGATTAATTCTTGCATTTTGAATTATTTGCTGCCTGAATACAAAACAAAATCATGAATAAATGTCCCAAAGTAAGCATTTGGCTTGGAGGTTCCCCAAAGTCTGCATATTTATACTGTTGTGTAGAGAGAGGAATTATGAATGATTGTATTTACACTTACTATGCTGCACTCAACCAAGTGTTTATGTTGAGGCATGTGACAGCAGGATTAAAATATTTCCATACAAACTCCACATTTCTGTAACCTCTTTCCAGGATATATTTACATTTTAGGCCTTTAGCAGATACTCTTATCTAGAAGAACAACCACAGTTACAGTAAAGTTAGTTTAAACACCTGGATCACTAAGACTTTAAGCAACTTCAATGCAAGGCTCAGGGTCTGTTTTTTATAACAGCAAAGGTAGGCCGCCTAAAGCACTTTTGTGAAATTAAACCATAGCAGTTGTTTAGGCTGTCATCTACAAATATTGTTGTTAATCATACTGATCAAGACGAGAGAAGCCAAGACCTGGGTGGCTCACCACCTCAGCTAAACACTGTCCAGCGTTAGCGACTCCAGAACCCCCGAGATAAAAAGGCTAAATAAGGAAGCAAAAGAGTCAATCTAACTTTCAGAATGACAATCATGGGAGACAAGTATCCCTATGCAAGCATAGAGAATAAGGACTTAAAAGTATTTTTAAAAAGGGCAAGACACACAGACTTTGAGATTGGGAGCATTTCGATTGGCTCTCAATAGCTCTCAACATGACGACTCCTGAGCTGGCAGCCCGTAGCTAACGATGCTAATAGCACTAACACTACAAATGAAGGCCTAGTACTGTCAGAGTTAGCAGTGTTTACCTGAGGGGGAACCAGAGGGGGGGTACTACACTTCAGCTACAACACTGGCGGTGCCGTGGCAGCGTTGGAGCTGTAACCGCCGTATGAGTGCAGTGCAGAGCGGCGGCCGTGAGCTAGCCAGTGGGGCCCGCTCGCATGCACAAACCAAAACAAAGCACAGAGAAGCTACGATTACAACACACCGAGGGAGTGCGACGTCATTCTCTGTTCAGGGAAACGTTACTCTATCTTTATATGGCAAATAGTTATTTGCTGCTATAGTAATGCTCTGAATGTCATATACAGCTCCTATATAATGATAATTTCTTAGACTAATCGATTAAACATGTTCTTCACAAGTTCCAAGAGCCCAATGGGATTCAAAGCTTCAATTAGCTTTTTTGTTCACGAACAATCCAAAACCCCATCAATTACAAGAACACAACCAGAGAATGTTTGCCGTTTTTGCGAGATTACTTCTACAATTAATCAGATTTTCTAGCATTTACCTAATCAGTGGACCATTTTTGCAGTTTTTAATTGACATGTTGTTTGATAAGATTATCTTGAGTTAATAAAATCAGAATCTGTAAAAGAACTAGAATCTGCATCCATTTTTTTATCCATCCTGTTTCCATCTCTCCGTTTTCTAATGAGATGTGGTTTAGGTGCTAGAAATTTCTCCCAGTTACGGTGGGAACATGGTGCAGAGCCATCTGTGGCAGAAACCATTTGAATTTCATACGAGTCGAGCTCCTCTTGATGCCTCAACATGAAAGCCTTCACGCCTGCTCTCAGCCATGACCGCTGCCCTTGTGAAATGGGCTCATTGAGCTGTAAGGTACAAAGGAACTCCACAATGCCTGGCAATCACAAAATGCTCCAGACACAAAACCCATACTGCCTTCGAAATAAAAGGACAGTTTGTAGTACAGAGCGTAATAATAATAACCGACTCACTATCTTCTTTGCAATAGTGGAAAGATCTCTGTGGGTGATCTCTTTTTTTCCGTAGGAGAGATGAGACGGATATATCTGTGGGGAGTTCCTCGCCTGTCGTCGTGGTAAAAACTGAAACACACACAGAGAATAGCTATCTAAGAATGAAATACAGTGCTGAAATACCCACCGTAAAGATCTCGGTGCTGATGGCTTGGGACAGCTGACCGCAGCATGGAGGGAATTACTGAACGTGCTGCTATCTACGAGAGCCAGAAACATGAAACCACAGTCTGTTGAGTTGTCGTTCGAGACAAATACCCAGAAATAGCTTCTTTGTTTATTAAATTCAGTCAGATGTTCTTTGAAAAAATGGTTCAGCAACGATAATAAAAATCACCTTTGAGGATTAGCTGCTTTTGGGGGTTTATACTTTTGATCGGACAAAACATAAACTTGTACTCTTGAAACTGTGATGGACTTTTTTTCATGTGTTTTATTAGAATAATAACTTATTTTATTGATTAATCTTTGGGAAAATAGTGAAAGTTTCCTAAAGCCAAATGTGATGTCTTGTTTTGTCTCTCCGGTTTCGTTCATATAACAAAATACTGACGTTTTTGCTTTAAAAAATTTTAGATCATTTTTTATTGTGTGTCAACCGATTGTTTCAGCTCTACACTTTACTGACTAAACGATTAAGCAAACTGAAGAATAGCTAATAATGAAAAACCACAGTCTGTCCTGAAGTCACAGCACAGATGGGTAGGTCTTGGACTCTGAGGGCGCTTTTGCACTAAAATGACTGGTGTTATTTTGCAACAGAGACGCAGTCTTCTGGGTTCGGGCCGGGCGTGAACGGTGGGGAGCAGCGATGGACTCGCCGGCTGATGCAGGAGAAGTCAGACAACCAGAGCGAGGATCAGCCTCGAGCAGGTGAGTCACTCTTCTTTACCTGGATAAATGGACTGTCTGCAACACTTCTCATTCAGTGTAGGGGGGCGATAGGGATAACATCTTCTATCCCAGTGTGTGAAGACATTTATGCATTGTGATATTTTACATTCGATCAACATTAAGAAAACTTGGATAACAGACGAGAATGTTTTTTCTGATGATCAATTTTTGACATGGTCCTATAGGTGGATATAGTTTGTGGTGTTGTTGAATTGTATTGCGTTATACAGTATAATTATAATAATAATAATACTACTAATAATAGGTGGTTGGACAAAATAATTGCAACACCTGACATACATAATATATTTATAAATAATAATGCAGTACATTATATCATCACATTACCCATGCCCACATGTTCAGCTGAGTGTTTACGGTGTTTGGAATTGCTCACACAAGACCATGACAGCTGCATTGCGTTGGTGAAGTAAATTTGTACGCGTCGTGTTTTGAAAATGTCGGGAGTCCAAAGAGAGGTGTGTGTGTGTGTGTGTGTGTGTGTGTGTCTGTGTGTGTTATGTAGTAAACAAGAAAGGCCAGAGAGATTTCTGCCTCTACCCTGCAGGTGAACTGAAAGGTCATTTGGCATTGTGTCAGTTGTCAGGACTGTGTCGTCCCTGTCGACAGACTCAAGGAGACAGATGGAGAGGAGGCTGCCAGAGTGAAAGTCAGATTAGATTTTTGAAGGTAGTCTGTCTGGTGCCAAATTACCTTCCATTGCTTCCTGAATAGTTTGCTCAGATTCAAACTGCTGCTTATTATCACTGAGACAGGCAGCCAATCGATGGCCATAATGAGACCTCTATTCCTGTGGTTCCAGGCAGATTTGCTCACTGGCTGACATGAGCCGCATTCATCAAAGCTGACATAGTTATTATTAAAAATTTAGATCGGAGAGGAAATCTCTTTTTTTGTTGTGTGAGGAGAATAGCAAAGATACCATTAAAGAAAACGGCTGCACAATGAAATATATTTTGCCTTACTGACAGAGTACAATTCTGTATCTTCACATCATTTGCATTTACTCTTTGGTGGAGTTAATAATAGGCTGTCAGTCACAATGTTGTATTGTAGAGCATCCAAATTTCTCTGGAAAATATTAGCATAACTTACATCTGGCACTGGCTCTTCTTCCGTATGCACGGCTTGACTGAAAAATTGTTTTACTCAATAGTATATACAATTGTTTATATATTTTACAGGTGTAGACTTTTTACATTTGATCACCAAACCATAAATCTCTAAGCCTTTATTCATCTTTTTGGTTTTTTTCTCTTCAATCTTTAATAGATATATGATGAACAGTTCCAGCTCCTGATAATCTTATCTGGAAAATATATTCCACAGCTCAGTGGTATCGCAAGTTATTCATTGGTTATATGTTTAGAGAGCTTACGTATTGAGAGGTGCACGAACACGGACTCTGTGACAATTGGTCGGGCACTTGTAATAAATTCCCGTGATTTGTTTCCACCCTTGAGAGAGAAAATGAGACTTAGTGTCTCTCTGTACTAATGCTCCATTTGCTCTATTCAGCCATTTGTGTTTTCTTCCCGATAACACACTCAACCTTTTATTGAGTCCTGGCTGCAAACAGACCTTCATTATCTCTTCCAAAGACACAAGTGTGCTGCAGGTGGATGCTTCACTGTAGTAATACACTGGAGACAAGCAGGCGAACAAAGGGCTGCACAGGTAGTCTCAGACACACCAGTGAGCGCGGCTCCAGGCTCAGGTTGCCGCCCACTTCCTCAGCAGGCCGTCTGACAGTGATTACATAATCTGTGGTGTGATTAAAAAGCCTGCCCTGGACCTCGGGGGGATATTATCTTGGGGATTGCACAGTAACGTCCAGCCCCAGGCTGTCTTTCTCTCTTTTCATCCCTCCACTGCTTAACAAGATGGAGATGGTGTGAGCCGCCTTCAGCTGACAAGCGTCGGAGACCATTGTTGCTAGGCAACTGTATGCAAAATTTTGAAACTCAGACAATTCTGTCTTTCAAGCATTAAAGTCCAAAGGACTAAAAATAGACCGTGAGGAGAGGGGTTGGGAGTGAATGTAAATTAAGTAAATGGCTCATGCTGTGTGTGTCGTCGAGGCTTGTTGTGTTGTTTATTTTGGCAAGCGAAACAGACGGCTGAAAATAGTATTTTTCCACAGCCATGTTTTAGGGGCTTTTGGGAGGAGAGAAGAGAAGCTGGCAGATAATCTTACAGAAAGTGTCTTCAAATGGTCTTGATCTTTTATTCAGATGCCACACAAAGCAAACCGCTATTAACGGTTGCAAAGTTTTAATCAGAATTATGTTCACTCTTTTTCACTCTCTGTCCACAACAAGGCAGAGTGTGAGGCTTATCATGAAACTCCCCACAAAATCTTGATTGTCACTAAAGAGAAGATATTTAGCCGCTCCCTCTGACTTCATCTTTCATTTCCTCACCCAACAAGTGGATGGAGATTATGATGGATGGATGATGTATGATCACGTCCGTCACACCGGTGTAACACGCTGTTTCGTGTTTGTATTGATGGGCGAGGTGGTTGGTGCGGTTTGAAGCCCCGCCATCGTTTCATCATAGTCGCATTTAAACTGCCTCAAAGGAAAGCAAATCAAAGACCAAATGCATAATTTAATTTACATTAAACACCTGGATGAAATATTAATTTTTTGATTCCTCGTGAAAAATGGTGTGTGTATGGGTGCATGTGTGAGAGAGTGCGAGTGCTCCATAACCTCGGCTTGGTTGATGCGTGATGCGTCGATGCCGCAGCTTGACTCCAGGATGCCCTGCTGACTCCCAGATCGATAACATTACTCTGCCCCTTCATTCAGCTCCCATGATGCAGCTGGTTGACTCCCCACATCAGCACGGCTTTCCCTGAGTGCAGATTTGACTTATTGTCTTCTGAAGAATTTTCTCTTGACCTTTTTATATGTGAAAAATAAATCTGCAGCACAGGCTCTATTGATCTGCACTCAGATACAATACACACATAAGAACTAATCTGTAATCTGAAGCACCGAGCAACCATAACAGTGCATCATAATCAACAGAAAACTGACCCTTTTTAGTAATAACGCTGTATTTGCTACGAAGACTTAAGACTAAAATGATCTGTCATTCTGAGGTGGTCAAAAGGACATCAAACTAAACCAGCAGGATTAATGCCCGGCTTCAGTATGAAATAGGCAACAGTGTTTTATTATTGCTATAAATGCTGTAGCTAAAAGCTAATAAACTTTTATATAGCAGAGTCAGACACTCAGTTTGTTAGTTTAATAGCAGATGCATTAGGGGTAGATTTACACTTTGCTTCTTGACAAACAGTGTCTCATTTTAACATGTGCCTCCTGGCTTTTATAATGCTGCAGAGTTAATATTTAAAATAGTGGTTCAGTGTCCTTTTTTCCACAACAGAGTCGTTCTCTGTTATAATTCCTCACTGTCTTTGTGTTGCTTCACAGCATAAATCTACCATACATGCTCAATAACAAGTATACAATAAGTAAATCCATCATTTAGTCTCAGATATCTCAACAGAATGACTGAATAGTAAATTCATAATGCACACACGTGATGTTTCATTCATTGATCTTCTTGACTAAGAAAAGAAGAAAGAATTTCTCATCCAGCGCTGTCTTGGTCTGCTTTGTTAACTGTTGGCCCGCATTTCATCATTTAACCTCAATACACTTAGTATTTAAATACCTAACTCCCCATTTGTACATGTGCACACAGTTGATAGTACTGTATGCATCATGATGCCTTTTTGACATTTGCATTTCATGCATTTTCCCGTGAGACCTTTTATTTCATTCATTTTTGTGGGGAAAAGTCTGACAATTTATTGCTGATGAACCCAAAAGATCTCCTGATATCTTTCCACACAATGGTCTAATTCAGATCTCCATCTGTCAAGAGTAGACCACTGACCCATTGTTCTGCACATCTTTTAATTAGTTTTGGATCTGCTTTAATCCTCAGGTGCACCCATAGTCCAACCGTAAGCACCTTAAACACACACTCACTCATTTAGATGTCACATACAACTTCACAGGTAACCTTGAAGCTGACTAGATCAAAGTGTTGCCTCCGCTGAAGTGTGAAGAAATCATCACACAACCTCAATATTATGTTAAATTAAGTGATCTGTTTTAGATGAATGGAGTTTGAACTTAACTGTACACTTACAAATAGACTAAATTATGAACGAAACGCCTTTCATTGATTGTCAACTTTGATCAGTGATTCAACCGGTGTATTAAAGCTTCACCTTTTCTCTCTCTGTGATGTCCTTCATGTTTTATAGCAGCAGTTAATGTGCAATAAATGTGCGATAGTTGAAGAAATGTATGGAGCTTATTACTTATTACAGGATGATCAGTTTTAGAGCACTTCAGCTTGTTTAGGAATACATCAAAGATATGTGAGCTGCTGTGAACTGGATCAGAGGTGAAAGCATTTCATGATTCTGGCTTCAGAAAGACAGCAAGCACAGAGCGAAGTGATGTGAAAAGGTCTGAGTGCAGAGGCTTGTGTTGTCAGAGTAACGGCACATCAATGCAGCTCGACATCTGATTACAAAACTACTCACTTCATCAAGCTGATGGCACATCTGGCTTAAATCCCCGATTTTGGGAAGTTGCAGATGTGCAATCATCTTGAACCCGGGTGATTCAATTTTTGGTGTTGTGTTGTGAAATCACGCCATCGGACATTCCTGTCCATTAGCCTTCAGTAAACCCGTAAGCTGAGACATGCTGCGTATCTCTATGCTGATTCTGCCCTCCCTCACTCTCTCAGACCTCTCCTGAGGGTTTGTGAGGAAAAATACATATTTTTAGACCTTACAGGCAAGAGCTGCTGTCACTTCTCTTTTTTTTCATTTTTCATAAACCCTAACCATGGGAAACAAATATTCACCTCCCCCTTTCTCACTGTTCAGTCAATTGCCTTTCCTTTGGCTTCCTACTGCCACCCATCCAAAAAAAAAGAAAAGAAAGGCTGCTCCCAGGGAGAGGGTTGCCATAGCAACTGCCTTCACCAGAGCAACTCCTCAAAGCATCCATCTGAGGTACATGTTGCAGCCCTCGGTTTCTACCGACAGAATAACCTGAGAGTTTATGTTTCGGGGGCAAAAAGGACACTGGAAGGCTTCCAGGGCTGCGAGACGGGAAGAAGGTGAAAGAAACGAAGCCATAGAGGGAGCACAGATGTCCAGCAGCTGATCAGCTTGACAGGCCGCTTGAGAAGAAGGACACAGTGCAGCATTCTGGCTGTTTCTGTCATGCCATAAGATGACAAAGTTTACATGCTAAGCCTCTCGTAATTTAGCAGATGAGCCCTGCCCTGCAATCGCAGCTGGCACAGAGAAAATAGGCTTTGTCCTCTAAGAAAGGAGGAAAAAAAGACACTGCCAACCTTCATGAAAACTCACTTCTACTTTGGTCCTTTTGAAAATGATTTGCAAGAAGCATTTTATGGCACAACAAGCAGGCAGGCAGTGCTGCACTCTGGCACAGACACGGACGTGTAAACATCACGCACAAACATTTACATTTTCTAACTGAACATAGCCAAATTACTGTCCCCTCCTTGGGACCATATGGCCGCCTCCACTCACTCTGACTCTTGAGTGTCAAAGATCAAATCTCATATCCCCGACCACAAGGGACCCTCTCTTAATCCATGGTCTGTTGTTCAGTCTCCATGCATCATGACGGCGGCACTGTGCTTATTGTGTGCTTGCCGACCCACTGTTGTCTCACACAGCAGAAGAGCTATTAATAGCTCCATGCTCCCCAGTAGTTTGAATTCACCAGCTCGGCTGGAGTTGTGAATTGGAGCTGAAAGGCTAGGGAATAGAAGGAAGCTAGGCTTGGAAGCTTCGAACATTTTTTTCTCTTTTAAACTCGAGAAAGGACAGGAAGCAGCTGCCAGTTTCACTTCCTGTCTCACTCTTCACTGCAAGACGAACAGTGTGTCCCCATGATGTTATCGTGGGTTGTACCGCGTCTGAAAGAAATGGTGTCTAAAATGAAGACACACAGGGAGATGACACCAATTTGAAATCCCGGTTGTCCTCATTGTTAAGTACAAATCAATGCCCCAAGGTCAAAGGACGGTTTATAAGTTAAATTTAAGTTCAATCATCATTGCATCACAGACTATTTGTCCCTGTGATTTCTACTCGTGTTTGCATTTCTTTTGTTGAATTGATGTCAACATAGCATATAGCCCATTTCATTATGCTTGCAGGCTCTTTTTGAGTGGAAAAATAAATCAACGTAGGAAAATATGTGTGTATACAAATATCATGTCTATCCCTCCGCAGCCATTCACGAGTTTCCAGAGGACATCTTTACCAAGGAGCAGAGGAAGAAGGGGGCTGTTTGTCTGCATGCACTCTGTGTGAGTATGTCACACAATAGTTGCTGAAAAACTGCAGAAGCCAACATGTGTTACAAACCAAGACCTACATAGCTAATTAATGTCATTAAAAGGCAGGTTATGCATGTGTCGCTCCACTCTCTTATCTGTGCTCAACTGTGCTGTCCAGGCCATCTACATGTTCTACGCTCTGGCCATCGTCTGTGACGACTACTTTGTCCCTTCCCTCGAGAAGATATCCGAGGTGAGAAAAGGGCACCGACCCGTCATCAGATATCATTTTCTTAGTTTAGTATTTGATTATTCTCATTTTATTCTGAGCTTTTTTTGTTTTTGTTTTTATGTTTCAGAACCTGCAGCTCAGTGAAGATGTGGCTGGGGCGACATTTATGGCGGCAGGCAGCTCTGCTCCAGAGCTTTTTACCTCTCTCATTGGTTAGTAGCTCAGCCAATCACGACCAAGTACCAGATGTGGCAGTTTTGAGAAAGCATGCAAAAATGCATGTGTTCGTCACATTTTAACATGTAACATTTGAAGACATTGAAAGTGTTCACAGCCTCTGCAGTGCCACAATCATCCAGGAGATGTCAGCAGAGTCTAATTAATCAACTTTAAAAGGGTTTTCCTTATTTTTAAGTATTTTTTTTTTAGATGCGTTTCTGTGTGTAACAAAAAAAACTAAGAAATCTGATCTAATCTGAATTCGAAACAAAGCCAGATACCAAATGCAAAGGTCTGATGTCCTCTCCTCCCATCTGTCTCTGTGTCGCCCACTCTCAGCCGTTTTTATCACCAAAGGAGACGTTGGAGTCGGCACGATTGTCGGCTCTGCCGTCTTCAACATCCTGGTCATCATTGGCCTGTGTGGGATCTTTGCAGGCCAGGTAGGAAAAAGCGTATACAATATCTTGCCTGCAGTTGTTCCCGGGTGAAGGAACACTGACATGTATGACTATATTTTGTCTCCACAGACGGTGGTTTTGACGTGGTGGTCGCTTTTCAGAGATTCCTCCTACTACATCCTCTCTGTACTGACTCTCATCATGGTGAGATTTGCTGGTTGGTGCTTTTGAGTCAAAATAATCAGTTATTGTGTGTAAACCTTCTACACCTCCACATTGTGTTTTAAAGAATCCTTTTTCCCCCTCTTTAGGTGATCTATGATGCCACAGTTGTCTGGTGAGTTTCTACAGCAGGTATCTGTTTTCATACCGACCCCCTCACGCTCTGATTGGTGTCAACAACCTCCCGCTCAAAATGCCTGTTATTACAATCACTAAGATTAGGGTGTCAACGAGGTTAATAAATGGTTGTGGAACATGTTCAATTAATTTGGTTCCTGATTTGTACACGACAATAATGATCACATCTGAATATGTATTTCGAGTCGGCTCATTTCAGTCAGCTGAGTTGACGAAGAACAAGCAATTTAAAAATCTGCAACAATAAATTGTGTGAGGTCATTACTGTCATCACACACATGATCAGTTATTTGGAGCTTAGCTGTTAGATACATTTATGTTGTGTTGCTTTTCCTTCTTAACAGGCTAATTTGGTGCTTTTGATGCGTTCTTAGCTTGCTGTCTTGTATATTTGACCCTGATGAAGGTCACATGCCGAAGCGCTTTGATCTAAATAGTAAAGTTGTTCCATATCCTACAACACATGCTGGCGTTTTGACCTTTTCCCTTTTCAGTGCCACTTGGAAGCAAGGGAAGTTGTGCTAGAAGCCTCCACTGTTTTATCAGTCAACCTGATGCCTTTTGTAAAACAGAAAGTCCTTCCACTGTTGAATGTGTCAGTGGTTTTAATGAAAAAGCAGATTTATTCATGGCCTTAATGTGTGTTGTAGGTGTGGTTCATTAGTGATATATGGCAAGCTGTTTATTGAATCGTAGTGTGCCAAGCCAACCTGGCCTATTTCACTTCACCACTGTCCTTCTGAATATACGTTGTAAGATTTGTATCCCAGCTCATTTCACTGCAGTCTCCCAATATGAGATATGTGTGCACAGCAGTGTCTATCCAGGCTGAGCGGACCAGCTGTAGCTGAGCAGCAAAGGTCGATGCATTTTCAGGAGTACACAATTGTGTTGGGAAGCATTTCTCTATCACATTTATTGCTCTTGACCAAATGAGCAACAATCAAAGTTATAGTTCAGAAAAAAGGTGCCTATTATTAATTGTTTAGCATTCAAAAACTCAATCTGTGTTCGCTGTGGTTTGATTAGATTTTACTTTACAATTAAAAAGATATTTCATTATTTTAACAATTAATTTATCTTTGTTTCTTTTCTAAGAAATGTCATGCTCCATAATTTAGATCATGAATATTTAAAAGTGAATTATATTTCATACATTCATATTGTTTTAAATCATTACAGACAACCCTGCCATTACAGCATTATTAAAGAAAGACTAAATGTTAACTTACTATATTATTTGTTATATTATATGTTTACTTACAGTGCAACACAAGACTAACGCATATATTACTTGCTTTGCAGGTGGGAGTCGCTGCTTCTCATGACTATGTATGTAATCTACATAATAATCATGAAGTAAGTAACAGTCTAAATCCTCATCTCTCCACACTTGTCTTACTGAGGACAAACCGGTTATGGTATCTGTAAATATAGACAGACGATATGTTTGCGTGGTTGTAGGTTCAACTCTCAGCTTCTGGCGTTCACGACGCGCCAGCTCAGGAGCGCCGGGCCGTGCTGCCTCGGATCAGAGAATCACAGAGACAACAAGATGGGAGACGATGCCTCTGCTTGCAATACCTCCATAGTGCTTCTTAACAAAGGTCAGAAGAAGTTTGAATAGTCTTCTCATCTTCACTGCTGTGGGTCTGTTATCTCACTGTCACAGTTTGTGAGATAACAGTGAGACAATAACCGTGAGATAACAGTGTTATTACAGTGTTATCTCACAGAAAGTATATATGAACTTTCCGTTCATATATAAACGGAAAGTTATTTGTCATGCGTTTGATCTCTTCAACAACTTTTCCCCAGGCCAAGCCAATGGTCATGAGTCCCCTCCGGTCATGGTGGATGAGCTTCTCATCCTCAACCCCCACAAACTGTCCTTCTCTGACGCTGGCCTGCGCATCA
Organism: Cyclopterus lumpus; assembly: GCF_009769545.1. NCBI lineage: Eukaryota > Metazoa > Chordata > Actinopteri > Perciformes > Cyclopteridae > Cyclopterus > Cyclopterus lumpus. The sequence continues at coordinate 14,722,507 of NC_046979.1, forward strand.
TGATCACCCCCCACTTCTCTCCCCGCACCAGGCTCTCCATGGCAGGACGCATGCTCATCAGTGAGGTATTCATTCGATGCACATGTAAAGCACGTGACACACTTTTCTCGGAGCTGTAAGAACGAAATCAAACTTCCTGTTCTCCTCTCGTAGAGACAGAGGCTGATCGAGAGTTCAAAGAATCAGCGGGATGGCGAAGCCGGCCCGGGGTCACAAGGGGGATCAACCAGTAACAGTCTGAAGAGGACGGGCTCCTGCTGTCTGGAGAACGGAGGCAGAAGACCTGGGGTAGGAGACGCAGAGTCAGGAGACAAGTCAGGAGACAAGCTAGGAGACAAGCTAGGAGACAAGCTAGGAGTTGAGGTGGGCCAGACAGAGGAAGAGGAGGATGACTATGGGATTTTCAGCCCTGTGCGCGTACCAGGTGAGGAAGATCCTGCACTGTTAACAGACGTGAAGTGCAAATAAGATTAAACCTGTTTTTTACATTTTTTTATTGTTTTCTTTTTGATGTTGAAGCTAATGATGTTGACAAAGGTCCTTGACATTCTTGCTGTCTTGACTATCCTTGGCCCTCCTGACTGACTTCCTGCTCCTCACAGGAAGCTGCTGTGCGCGGGTGACATGGTTGATCAAGTGGCCTCTGGGCCTCCTGCTCTACTGCACTGTGCCTAATTGTATTCTGCCACGCTGGCACCGCTGGTTCATGGTCACCTTTGTGGCCTCCACCCTGTGGATTGCTGTCTTCTCCTACCTCATGGTGTGGATGGTAAGACTGCAATAAAAAATGACCAAAACAAATGATCACAGAGGTGGCTGTTGGTTAATGCTGGACCCGAATATTCAACTGTTAGGTATTTGTTTGTTATTTTTGGGATTCAGATGTATATTTTTAGTTTTTTTATTAACCCCTCGTGATAAAAAACATCAAATATTTAGCAAATATTTTGTTATTCAATAAGAAATAATACAAACAACAGTACTGTAGAATAAAGGAATCCTTAAAATGAAATGCTTTTAATTAAACCGAAAGACACTTTCAGCCGAGAACACATCAGAGAGACGAGCCAGGGGGGGGGGCTCGCAAATTAACCTTTTGAGGGACATTGACACTTGGTCACCAGAGAGATGAGGAGACGGTGAGCGCAGACAGAGGTGTGTGTGTTTGTGTTCACCATTCACACAATGCATGAAAACAGCATTCGCGGACCCATCGTGACACATTGTGTTCGGGAGAAGATGAATTGTGCTGTGACTTACTTTGTCACTACATTAAGTTTCAGAGCCAATTACAATGGTATTTAGGGCAATGCAGTGATAGTTAACATCATGCTTTGAACTCTTTACATAAAATGTGTGTCCTAATGTTTCCATCAGGTCACCATCATCAGTTTCACTCTCGACATCCCAGACTACATCATGGGTATAACCTTCCTGGCAGCAGGGACCAGTGTGCCAGACTGCATGGCAAGTCTGATTGTAGCTCGACAAGGTAAAAAAGCCTCGGAAACCTTGTGAGGCTGAATCTCCAATTCCAAGTTCTAGATTAGATTATAGTCTCTCTTTGTGGTGCAAGTGCTTCAATTCAGCCTTTCTCCATCTCTTTTTAGGCATGGGGGACATGGCGGTGTCTAACTCCATAGGCAGCAATATCTTTGACATCCTGCTGGGTTTGGGTTTCCCCTGGGCTTTGCGTACCCTTGTGGTGGAGCACGGATCATCAGTATGCATACACTTTATACAATACCAATCTCTTTCTCTTTTTCCTGATGTCTGCATGTGTTTGAGAGGGCTATCAAAACCAAGAGTTTGGGTTCTCCCTTCTGCTAAATAGTCGTAAAGTTGTGACACTTTTTTTCCCCCCATAGGTCCCCATAAATAATAAGGGACTTGTGTATTCAGTCGTCCTGCTGCTGGCATCCGTGTTTCTAACGGTAAGTTTTTATATCTGTTGTCGGTATGCAAAATTAATCAGGAAAAGGAGTTGTTTCTGTACATGGTGAGCTGTTTACAGCTTTGTGCACAAGCAAGAGGCCACACATTTTAATGAATGCAGGTTAAAGGGACAGTACGCTTAAAATGAATACCACTTGATATATAGTTACTGGATTTATTTACCCTCAGATATTGACATTGGCCTCAAATATACAGTATCAGTCTGGCTTTACGACATGCCCACTCATACATTTCTCCAAAACAGAATGAATGCGTTGACAATAACTACCTGCCTTATGATAAATGCTGTGGTCTCTCAAAACATTGGAAAAGGTTGTATTCCAGGTGAATGTGTGTGTCTCTTCCTCACCACTGTCTCTGCTGTCAGGTGATGTGTGTTCATCTGAACCACTGGAGGCTGGATCGCCGGCTGGGTCTGGGTCTGTTGTTTCTCTATGCCATCTTCCTGCTCTGCTCCATCTTCTTCGGGCAGATGTGAGGCCTTAAGGTCAAAGGTCAACCCTGTCGGTGAACATGATGAGTATCTACCTTTCTACCACACGTCCTCTTTCCTGAAGCCGAAAAGGAGAGGCCACTTTGTTGTGTTCCTTGTGAGAGTTTCTGTGCACCTCTGGAGGCGATCTGTACACATGCAACTACACAACACACTAAAGTCTTTTATCAAGAGCACAATTGTATTCTCCCTGTTGTGCAGTGCAGTTTTTAAAGTATCAAATTGGGTGACTTACCAACATATGTAATGACATGGCAGATGGAAGTAGCAGGCTTGTGAAGCAGGAAGGGACACCAACAATGTGTCGTCACTATTTGTATTAAAGCCAAGCCATTCAAATTGTAGATCTACACTCATTTGAAAAAGAGTCTTGCTGGCTGTCACTACACTTCTTTTCATCTTTTAAATGTACTATCCTATTTTTAATTTTCATGCTCTGAAAGTAATATCAAAGAGTAATTAATTAGTTGATTTCATCAACAACACAGCATGTTATTTATTATAGGGATTATATACCCATTGGTTTCTGTTGGTGAGGCGTGTTCAATAGTGTGAAATCAAACACTTTGAGACTGTGAAGCCGACTGCTGCACTTGTGATTGACAGTAAGGGAAATGAGACACGAGCCAACGCAGATCCTACTGGACGACAGTACAGAGAACAGGATGTGTAACAAACGGCTGACATCCTTGTGGTGAAACTGGATATTGTCTTAATTTGAAGAAACAAACAAAGTTGCCTCAAGGATTTAGGGAATATGCTGAGGAGTGTTCAACCTTTGACCTCCAGCTGTTTCTCTCTGCACTTTTCACAGATGTTAACCAATGGTACTTTAATCTGCCATGTCATGCTTGGAACTATTTTTCAAGATAATAATCAGCAGATTAAAATGGGTCCATTGGCCTTAGAATGAACACCCTTGTATGTTTTGGATGTCCAACGTGTCCCATTAGTGTGGAGATATTTACATGCATTCAAATGTAGCAGGCGGCACTGAATTACAGCAAAGAACCTCTGAACAGATCGTGAGGTACTTTTCTCCTACAATAAAGGACACCACGTATGTGTGAGTAGACATTTAGAATTTAAACATCGATATGAAAATGCACATTATTGTGAAAATATTTTGACGATTTTGCCTAACTACTTATAAGCAAGTATTGGTACAGCTTAATGTACGTACAGAGATTAATTTAGTATTACAGTATTTTTAGAGTTCTTATTACTATGAAATCTAATATATAATATACGTCTATGAGTGTCACAATCTTTGACTTTGAGTGCAGGTTAGTTATAATACGTCACGTTTAGGTACGACAATCGATGTTTGTATTGTTTCTTGTACATTTTATGAGATTATTTAACTTTGGTGGAACATTTTTACTCTGATAAGGAAAGAAGCAGCACGTTACATATTCACAAATAATGTATTTGTTTGTGTGTGGTATGGCTAATAATGCTGTATATTCTATATTTGTATATACCTGCTGCTCTGCTCCTCTGTCCTTTTTTATAAGATCCTTCGGAAAGCCCAACAATTTGGGCACGTTCAGATAATTAGATGAATTCAAGACTAAATGTTCCACCAAAGGGAACTGAGCCATTTTTTTGGTCTTTTTTCCAAATGGCTTTATTATTATTACTATTATTATCATTGTCTACTTGACAACACTTTTTACTGTTTGTAAATGTTGAATAATTGACAGTTTTACAATATTGAATGTCCAACAGAGACTAGTTTTGTGATGTTTTTGATATATTTAAAAGAAAATACATAATGTAAGCCTACTTGTGAATTATTGTAACAGAATGAATGCATTTTGTCAGATTGTTTAGTTGAATATGAAGGCTGTCATATCAGACTAGCACTTGTTATGAATTGTATTGCAGTTGTCTTAAAATATGTTCATCACTAAGATCTTTTATTTCAGTATTGATTCATTGGCAACCATAATTCATGCAAGGGAAGACACATAAAATGAAGCTCCCGTTTACACGTTTTAAATTTAATTTAAAAGAACAAAATAATTTTAAAATGTTTTAAATAATGATTAGAATAGAATAAATTGTCCCTAAATAATCTGTAAATCATAATTTAGGTTTACATACTTTTTTCCTTCTTTCAACTACGGTTTAAAAAGTATAGTTGATTTAAACATATTTTATCATATCTGTTTAAATGTCATGCCAAGAGGTTTTGTACTAGATGATTCTTAATAATGGGGTTTTAGTGCAACAGATGCACTGTTAAAATGTTGGAGGCAAAAGAAATGTGATAATTATCCGATAAATGCCTGTATCCTAAACATAAAAGCTACACTTTGACACTCGTGGGTAACTTGTTACAATGCCTGCTTGTCCAGGAAAAAAAGGCTGAAACTATTAGTTGTGAAATTGTTTAGTTGATCAGTAGAAAATAAATCGACAACTAATCTGTTCATCGGTAAATGGTTTAAATCTTTGTTCATGCAGAACTGTAATTTGCAGCGTCGCAAATTTGCTCTTAGATTAATTTTTGCATTTGTGAGAGAATGGCACTCTCCATGTCCTCGCCATCGTCATCCTTGTTATACAGCCACAACCATCATTATTAACGATTGTGTTTCCAGGAGATGATTTACAGCAGCTTGTGATGCTACTTTGTGCTTTCACTCAGCTGTCAGTGGTCTTTTCTGTAAACGCCTGTATTCAGATGTAATAATAATAATCTCAATAACCTAGTCATCGCTATTGAGAGACGCAACGGCACCAAAGCAAACAGTTGGACTCCAGTACTTGTTGTGGTTCCACGACTCAAAGAATGTTCTCTTTATTCTGCTGTGATGTTGGGAGGTAGTGGCTGTTTTAGAGTTGAAATGCTGTATCACTTAGAGGTCGTATTGGATCATAGAAGACTGTTGTATCTTGAGACCAATAAATAACGTGCAATAACAATTTATCTCTTTCACCTGTTATTTTCTGTAGGTTGCAGTGATGGTGGATGTATGGAATCATTAGAAAAAGGATATTGTTTAGTCTGTGATAGCCATCTGACCTCAGAGCCACGTGTGAGTCCTAACCGGTTCACATCAGTCCTAGTTCGTGATAATCCTTGGACTACTGTATCAATGCTACATAATCCCAATAGACAGAATGAATGAGTGACTAACCTAATATGAGGCATAGTTTATCAAAGTGCAATGTGCTCTCAAACATTTGATGGGGCCCCTGGAGGGGACATGAAATGCATGCATTACATTTTAATCTATAATCTTTCAATCCTTAAGATGTTACACACTACTTACTATAAAACGTCATAGTATAGTAGGTAAGTATGGTATAGTTTGGCATGCTCATAAGAAAAGATGAACACATTGACAACTTTTAATTATTGATAACTGTAGTCCATAACCTTGTGATCTGAACATTGACTTTTTGATCTTTCATCTCTGACATCAATGAACCGACCACATGACCATCGTCACACGGTGATACTGTTATAAATGTGTTGGCCATAATTATGGTAAGATATATTTTATTGTTTTCCATAATGCAAGCTAATACAGTGCATTCAGAAAGTATTCAGACCAGGGCTGCATAATTAATCAAACTAATTAATATGGACTGTTGCCATTTTAAAATCACAGGAGTGTTAATGGTTAAAGGCAAAATGTGTCAAAATACCATTTTAAAGACATCCTGGCCAACATGTTGGTACAAATCCCCACAAAAAATCATTTGTATATTTTTCAATGAAAATAAGAATTGTAAAGATCATTTCCTCCAATACTAAAAACCAGTCGAAATAATCACATTTAGCGTTGTTTTCCTAAATAGTTTTTATTTTTTTTACATTTTGATAAAAAGAAAAATCACATTAATACAAGTAATCATAACTGAATATTTTGTTCCTCCTTAATGCACTGCAGGTGCTGAACAGAAGCCTGAGAATGGAGTCTTGGAGCTCAGTCATTTTTAGCCACTAATTAAACAACATCAAATTGTATAGCATTGATGCGGTGATCATTTACAAAAAGGGCGACAATGTGCTTATGAGATTGTCAATATTTTCATTATCCCAAGTCATAACTTTCTCAAATGTTAATTGAGGAAGAGGAAAAAGAATAGCGGCAGGTTATAAGGCCTAGTATTTTATTTCCTGAAGACAAATGTCGCACAATAAAACATTCCATCACAATCCAAAGATAATTGACCTATGCAGACCTGTGACCTTGGTGACCTTGGTTTGAACTTTTGTCCTGATGAACAATTCTCTCCCAAAGCTCGAGACTAGAAAACCCTAATCTGAGATATATGTAGACGTGTATAAAAATATACTATGACCGCAACAGTTGGACTTCCCTCTTGTTCGTGGCCGTGAGTGCAGCCTCGAAGGCCGACACTGGGTCCGTCCTCACTGAACCTCCCAGTGTGAAAGCTGCAGCCCCAGAATGAGGCTCCAGTCACTTCCTGGGCGTTGCTGCTCGTTTGGAGCTTTGGAAGAGAGCAGCACAGGTGACACCTGGATCACAGGATTAACTAGAGGGCAAATTCCACTGTATCCCAAATGTCCCACACATCAAGTACGCAAACATCCTCCATGAGTACAAAAACAACCAGCTAAATATTCTAGTAGCAACCCACTGTCTCTACATAACCAAGTTCAAACGTGATGAGAAAATAAACCAACTTATACTTGTGTAGTAATTGTTAGTGGGCTATTGAAACGACATGATAGCTTGGTTAATTGATATTACGCCACTTCTCAACCCCCTGCCGGCCTAACGCTGAGACAAATACGTAGCATATGAGTGCAGATTATTATGGAGCATGCACTTATTTACCTGTAGAATATGCAGTTATTGAAGCAGACAGTGCAGATGTCAATACATGTGTCCCTCTGCCTTTGTCCCATCTATCAACAGCATGTTTCAACCCTTTAAATACTGTTTGAGGTAAAGTAACCAGACCTTTTCTTTTTGCATCGCCACAGAAGGGAAACCATTGCATAATAAAACTATGAAAGCGGTGACAAAAAGAACAGTTATTCATAGGACTATACAAATACACGTAATCTCTTTTTACAATATGGAGTCATCCATATTTGTTGCCACAGTCCCCTCCCTATCTGTAATAGCATTTTCTGAGAAAGAAAATGTGCAGAATCCACATTATCTGCCAACAGAGCTTAAACACTCTGCCATGAATCCCTGTCATCCCAGCCTCCTACAGGAGCTCTTATATTGCTTTTATATTGTCATTAAGTGACCATTTACAAGTAGTCCTCAATTACATTAAAATAATCTAATGGGGTCACAACATCAACACATACTGTATATAGTGCTGATGAGCAAACTGCTAAAACACAGCAACAGAGGCTTTTTATCCCTTTTACTGTCTGATAATGCAGGTAGGATTTGTTTTTTGATTTGACTGGAATAACCATCATCACCCGTCTAACATGGGCCAGGTGTGCCGTTTGAAGACAGTCGTTCAGTCCAATATAAGAAGACCAGGGTAAAAAGCTCACATTTTAGTCAAAAAGGCCCCAAAGCCTGAACAAAACATGCACATTGTTATGAAACGCATCCTCTGAGCTGCGTAATCAGCCACAAGCGCACAGGAGTCCACAACCAGACTGAAGTCTGGGCTGCCATCCCTCGAGTCCCTCAGCCTTTGGAGCCACTTTGACGAGCAAGTAAGGGTTTCTATTCATAGTTCCTGATTTGTTTGAAGTTTCTGTGGCCAGCGGCAGCGGATAAGATGCTAAATCCTTAACAGTCTCAGCAGATCCTTTTGACTATCAAGAGAATTCCCCCAATATCAGCAGTGCCATTAAAGAACATGTGGCTGTGGATATTTTCTTGATGAAATGGGCACTAATAAAATTTTTTAAAAAAAGACCATTGCATTACCATTTTTTTGTTCCTGTCCAAATTGTACATACTTAACACTTATATACCATAGAAATATATAAATATTATAAAATCTATTTTTACGATTAGCAAGCACTGGCATGCTACTTGATACAGACAAGCTCTATTTCCACTCGAGTCATAAAATCAGTACACTGCAGGATACAGAAGGTTTGAGCAAACCGAGTCGGTTTGGGAGGTCAGATTTCGTCTATTTATGCAGCAAAATTCAGTACTGCCCAAATTGGCTATGTAGAAAAGAAATGAAAGTACAAATCAATGGGGCTGTATCTGAGCTTGGTACTGTTTAACAGTCATATCTGAAGCTAAGTTTTGGTGAGGGAAGCAACCCTTTTCACAATGTGTCTGCTCTGAACACTCCCTTTGAGCTCAGCTCGTCAGAGGTGCTTATGTTTGATAAAGAAGGATAAACCATACTGCTGCAGGACGGTTGAGTGATGATTGTGTGCACAGGGGAGGCAGCCATCACGACGGTGGGGCGTTCTGGTATATGGATGCCTTGTCTTTCAAAAGGTCCAGACATAAATGACAGCTCCAGCTCCCTGAGTGCCAAAATAACAGAGAAAAATTGATTAATGTCAGAGACGTTTAAATGTCCACGAGCCTAAAGAAAGCGTGTTGATTTATGCTTTAGTCGTACCAGATTTACATATAAATACATGTTTGACACTTTTATACTAGTTTGAACATCAAACAAATACTTTAATTAGCTTTTTTTTAAACAGAAAAACAGGTTTTTATTTATCAAGTTATGCTAACAAAAAATAGTGACTTGGCATTGTTATCAACACTTATCATAACGCCACCAGCATCAACATTGTTTCCGTTGATTCCTACGAGAACCCAATACACAGGTAGTGGTCTTACCCTCTGGAGGTTCAGCCATTTGTGGGTTGAGACAATACATGTGATAGCCTCTATCACAGTCATCACAAAACAGAAGCTGATCCTGGAAGAACAAGAACACATTGTACGTCAGACACCAGCTTTCTACAATACATAAAGTATCTGAATGCAAGTAAACGTACGTCGTTCTCTGAGGTGCCGCACATGTTGCAACACTTGCACTCTATGCACTGCCAGTGGTACGTCTTCACAGCAGCCATCATTACAGGAGTGAACTGCAGGCAGGAGGGGTGGCCTGCGTGTAAAATAATGTTTATTATAGCCATCACCTCGCCGCACAGATTTCCTGTTGCTACCCTGTTGCAGCAACCTGTTGTCTCCAACGTACCCGAGCGTCCGCAGTCGGCGCAGGACACCAGCTCCTCTGACTGGCCAGTCTTGTGATTGGTTTTGGAGTCTCCCAGGCAGAAATCACAATATTTATTAGGTAATGCGAGACCATCTGGGCCTTTCTTGGGAGCTGAGAAACAAAATGAAAACACCCAAAGAACGTCAGTGTCTAAACAGTCCAGTTCTACATAGACATCGGCAATCCAATGGCGAAATCTCTGAGGACAGTGAAAGATTTGACTCTTACTTTTCGGCTCATCGGGCAGCGGCACTGCAGGCTTGTTGACCTCCAGCTCTTCCTTCTCCTCACCCTCCTCCTCAGCCAGGTGGGAGTGGGCGTAATGGTAGCTCAGACCGGGACGGTTCTTGTAGCGCTTCCCACAGACTGCCACCAAAACCAGAAAACACAACGTGTATGAAAACAAAGAATAGAGGGTAAAGAAAAGAGTAAAGCCCATGTCAGTGGAAAGATAAAAGGAACAACTTTCTTTGTCCAGAGTGTTGTATTTAGTGTCTTTTATGATGATACAATGACTGTGGGGGGCATTTTCTGAGGATTTTGTGAATCTGACAGAAACTGTATTTAAGCATGCTCTAGTCAGGGACCAGGACATCTATACAACAGTAAACAACTAAAATGATTTATTTAGTACTTATTCCATCCCGATACCTAAACTTGAGTATCAGCCGATACCAGTGCATCTTCATCATTAGTAGTATTTTTTGTATACTATTAACCCTGTATGAATGTGATATAATTGCTATCATTGTTGTATGGCCTGGCTCAGGTAAACGCTTTGTAAAACATATACAAAATACATACAGAGAATACCATATAACTTTCTTTTATTAACTCTAGGAATAGAACCTTTAATTAATTAAATTAAGGTTCAGCCATAGAAAATTAAACTCAACAAATAAATTGTTTAACTGTTGGGATTTTCAAGTTTGAAATGTTCCGACTGAACCGTCAGCAGATTTGCATTATGGGTAATGTTGCATTGGAGAAAGGAAGAAGAATGTCACAACAATGTTGCTGAATATTTTTAACTGTCCATTGTGAGCCCGAAAATGTTATAGACAACGCAATAAATAAATCAGTTCTCTTTTAAAACAGATGGTCGTATAATTTAATACACTTCATTGGCTTTGATGTGATGTAGCTTAAATCACTTAAAGACCCAACCTATTTCTGTGATGTTCAGCTTTTTGTTTCGGATCTGTCTCACCACCGTGACATGATGCATTAGCAATGTAATTAGAGGGAAAGATGAAGAATGACGAGGCAGTTTATGAATATGAGAAACATGCTCTGAGGCATGCGTCATCGCGTCCTCTGAGCTGGAGCTCTGCGGCAGCCGTGTGTTCTGGCACAGCATTGAGACCTCACCACTGTCATAACCACACATCCGCTGATCTTCACAACAATAATGTCAACTTCTTCTACTGACAAGTTAAATTGAAATAAACTAGAAAGTGAAATCGCATTGTCATATTTCACTTCATACATACATCTCTTTCAAAATTACATAAGTTAGTTGACATTAAAAATGTATTAATTAAAATGTTTAAAAATGTAATACTGATGTTTATGACCTGAATTTATATTGTATTCATCAGTGGGGTAAGAAAAGCCACTTGGGATTGCGTACAGAGGCTTTACTGACTTTGTGAAGGACAAAGTTGCCATTGTGTGTAGCCATCGTCACAGGGGGTGTGTGAGGTTTGTCACAAGATAACAAAACTTCTTCTTTCACTTCCATACTTTCTCTCATTTTCATTTCCCTTAAAAGCCAATGTCACATTTATTTAACCGTCATCTAAAAGGAGTGATTAGTCTTCATCTCAAAATTGCTAAAGACACAGCGAGTCACATGCAACGGGATCGTGTGGAGTGGTAGAAAAACAAGTAAAAGAGGCATCCAACGGACTCAAAACCAAAGCAATGTTCACTCCAGGGAACATGGGATGAGACTGTACAGGGTGCAGAGGTGGTGAAGAGGAATAAAGGGAAAAAACCTAATGCAGTCAAATTGCACACACCAAGAAGAGAGAGAGAGCAAAGGAGCAGCAGGAGGATCCAGCTTCTGGTTTATCTAAATCTATGGGACAACCAGGGTCAGATTGAGGGGGAAAACAATAGTTTCATGGACTACAGCTAATCTTTTGTAAACTGAGTCATATATTCGACCAATTGTAGACTACAGTTTAAATGGGGTGTAAAATAACATGGTCTTGATCTTTTCCAAATGTAGTTAATTACATTGAAGTAAATTGTGTAGAAAAAAATCATTTATGACACGGAGAGAAAATCTATTTGGTGACGTGGACAGAAAATAAAAAAACAGGCATTGAAGACAAAAGACAAGGCAGACAAGGGTAAAAAAAGGAATGAGAGAAATATACCTCTTTCAGAAGGTTTTGAAATATGCTTTTGTTTGATAGTGTCTGAAAGAGAGAAGAGAAGGAGAAGAGAGAGCACAGACAGAGACTCAGAGAAATAGGCTCATAGACTGACAGAGGATCCGTCAGTCTGCAGCTGAAAGTGAAATGTTTAAGGAAAAGAAAAAGGAGAAAAGAAAACATCAAGCAGTACATCTACATAGCCCGGTAACACCAAATAAGTGGAAGAACCCCCCCCCCCTGCCTGTGGAAAGATTTGCAATGCAAGTTCAAGAAATGTATGATATCATGACGACAAACAAAAAAAATATGAGTACACATGCTCTACTCTACCCATCAGGACTCACTGTCACAGGCGTACGGCTTGTCTCGGTCCTCCAGTGCCGCTGTATCCAGCTTTTTCCTGGTACTGCCCACTCCTCGACCCTGAGGACACAGGCATCATCAGTCAACAGACAGGCCGGGACACACTCAAAGAGCTGGGATGAACTTTCGATGTAGTTACCTTCCCTTTTCCCTTCCCTCTTCTTTTAGGCGTGTCTTCCTCATAGTCTTCATCATCCAGATCGTCCAGGAAGTCATCGGGCTCAAGGATTCTCTATGTTGAGGCATTGAAAACATTTTTAAAAAGTTAAAGATTTTTAAAAGACTTCAAATATATCTTATGGTGAAAAAAAAAAGAACCTTTCTAATCCGTGGAGCAGGGTTCAGGCCACCGGTGAAGTCACTAGGGTTTGAATCCTCTTCAGACCCTCGGAGCTCTTGGGTGGTCCGTTTTTCCATGGAGTCCCCCTTCAGCAGGGCCTCCAGGCTGCTGCCATCCGCTGATAACAGAGCATCCTTCTTCAGTCCTACATCTATTTCTATGAACAAAACACAAACACATTCAGTTTTTGCAACAGCACAGTGTTCCTAGTTCAATTTTTCTTAAATGTCAGGAAAACAGACTTTTGTAGCTTTTCTTTAAGGTTGACAGAATAACAGAGAGTGAGCTGAGCTCAATGATGTGATACCTGACTTGCCAGGAGGGAAGATAAGCCGAGGGTCCTCTTGAGGATGAGATCGCCTTTTCTTTCTCCACCTCCTGGATGGGTAAGTGTAGAGCTGCCCTGGTGCCATGCCTGAGGGATCAGAGCAAACCCGTCTATATAACACTGAACCTATATTAAATACATTTGTTAAAGCTCGTTAGCGTGATTGGCATCCTCATTTAAAGCCAAGACGGCACTGCTAAAGGAGCCCAGTCTAGTACTTTGGCTACCGAGGTGTTTTTCCCTCGGATTGATCTGACTGACGAGCTCTTGTTCAGCCCCGTCCTTTTCGCTTCGCTGACATCACCCACGGGCACATTTGATATTGTATAAATATATTGGGTTTATTCTCTTTGCCGAAGTATGCCAAGATATCGGCGGAAACAGCTAACACTCGTAAAACAAGTTTTAGCCTAAGAATGGTCCTTCAACCGAGACCCCAGTCTTGTAATAGCGCTCAACCAATCCAACTGAGTAAAGCAACATTTAAATCCTATCGGGGGCAATGGTGCGTTTGAAGCACACTACGGGTTGTGTCTCTCACCTGGTCCCCTGTGTCTCTTTTCCATCCAAATGTAGCAGTTGCTCTGAGCCACACCGGTCTGAGAGTCGAGGAACGGCATTCGGACACTCCTCTCCGCACAGAGCCTGGCATTGTAGTTATGGCATTGCTCCATGGCGTCTCTGTAGTACTGCTCTCCCAACCTGACGCCACAAACCAGAGCCGGATGCTTGTTACAAGATAAATCAGCAAGTGGGTATTTCAAAACCAGTGCAGTCTTATTTTAAACTTGTTAACCTCCCTGTCAGTTTAGTTAAAAGCCTGTTCTCTTACTCTGTTGAGCTGCCACCTGAGAAAGACGGCTCACTCATGGGACAGTCTTTTGTACTTTAGACTAACGCGGTATTGAGTGCAGCAACAGGTGCTCTTTTGTTGGCACATCAACAACAAAGAGTGTGGTAGTCAGTCAGAATTGTGCTGTGTTTTCAACATAAATATACACAAACAGCGCTGTGCGCTTATTCCCTTGTAGGAAAGCTAAAGGGCTGCATCTCTTCCAAGTGAGACAAACAGACTTATGTAAAACCTTTATGACAGATCTCATGATATTATTCAGTCAATCGTAAAGATGTAATAATGTAGTATATTGTGGTAAATTGATCTGTGTTGCCCATCTGCTATTTTGTCAAGACTAGATCAGAAACATGGAAAATAGTTCCAAACAAACAGTGACTGTTTATCTAATTAATAAAACATTTAAAAAAATTGCTGTGTGTGAATATTTCTCATTTCAACAACGGGAATATTCTTTGATACATTATTTTCAGAAGTGTTTCCTAGTTATGTACTTTGAGCTTCAAGACGGAATTGAATTGATGAGTTGGCACACGTCTATATAAATAACCATTGGAGAAGTTAAAATAATAAAAGTTCAGAAGAAACTAATCTTCACACATCTAGCAAGGGGTCAGGTAAGCGTCACCATGGTAACTTAGGACCTAGCTAAAAGCTTGTACTTGCCGTAAAACGTTTAAAATCAACCGAGACAAAGTTAACGGAAATTGCAGCACGGTTTACCACAGCTAAACTGTTATAACCTCCAGAGTAACTTTATTAGAAGTGTGATAGCTACAGTGACTTTAGCTCGCTGCCCAGGGCCACCAGTCTTTCATTCATTCTGGACCTTTGGCCCGTCGCCACAGCACCCTGAGAGCACCCTGTGCTCACAACGTCGGCCACAGCTCGTTAGCGCGTGAGCCACCTAGCTGCGACACTTCACTGACGTTAGCACCGCGCTAGCTGTCGGGCCGGCAAGACACAAGCAGCCACATTATCCCCATAAATACATTTATGATCAGACTGACGCATGTTATATTACATTGACTCGTGATTAGTGTTTCAGAAACATCATCTGCGTGTCTGCTAACTTACACTTCCATTCCAGGATGTGAACACACACACGACGGTCCGACGCTGGCTAACCTTACTAAGTCAGCGGAAACGGTGGTAAGCTAGCTCGTGACACGGTCCTACGGTCATTGGGTGTATGAACATACATTTGTTCGGATGTGACCGCGGTGTGAGTCAGCCGGTTGGGCGTAAGGTGTGTAGAAAAGTCCAACACTTACAGTTTGACAACATTCTCAACAACAGCTGCCATCTTGCTTTGGTAGACGGGAAAAGTGGCTGCGCCTGTGTATGCCCTGCGTCGGGACTTGTAGGCAGACGAAGCGGTGACGTGACGCATAGCGCCTCTTATTGAGGCGTTGTGGTCTTGCAGAAACTGTTACCAAATTATATGGACAAATTATTGGTAAAGGCTACACTTCAATCATGTCACAACTCCTAGTTATGGTTTATCTGAAACATTCCCCTGTGAATTTGTACTAACTGCTTGTGGCCTCACATTTATAATTATTCACACCTAAATACTTTTAATTAGTGGACTCCTTGTTTTGAACTGCTGCAAGACGGTTTCCTCCACCCTTCTCAATATAAACTTTGAGATTATAATTTTTTTTCTGAGGTCTTTGACCACCATTCTCATAACCTCAGGTTTCTCTCAACTCTGAGGTTTGCTCCTTTCTCATCCACCGATTCATCATAAACTTACTGTATGTTAGTCATCATTTGATCATCCTTGACCTCATTTTCTGCAGTTCCATTAGTAATATAATTCGTAATGACTACACTGCAGCAACATCCTTTACACCCACACAACTATATTTCACATGCACTGTAGACAATATGAAGACGGAGCAGAATGATAACACTTTATTTTTAAATTAAGATCCCATTCTGCTTTCAAGTATTGTTGACATAGTTTTATGAATTTACTTGCACCAACAGATGTTTGGATGGGTGATAAAACCCAAGGATTCTCACTAAGTGTCCTTTAACTTGTCATCTTCCTGTAGTGTATCAAACTGCTGTATTGTTTTTATGAGAAATGCTATATAGAGGAAATTAATTCTTCCCCTCGTTACAAATCTAAATATATATCATGCAGAACAGTACATTGTTGTCATCGATGTTACTTTTTATTGTTTTAATATAAAAAGTTCAACAATATAATTGAAAGTTAAAACCTGTGTTTGTTATGTTTGATTAAAAAACAACTACTTTATCATCTTAATGTTGCCCATTTGGTCTCCAGGGGAACTCCACTAGTTTCACACACAAGGTTTGTGTATTTGTCATGGGGAGTATGACTTATTCTGTGAAAATATCTGTATAATGTCTTCTGGAATGAGCTTTCCAAAATATGAAAAACAGATATCCCTGCCTAACAAAAAGGGGTTGAAAGAGGTTCCCATTAAGGAGACAAGAGGCTACTGAAAGACACTATTAAGTTGCGTTATGGACAATGTAAGATTTAAATATCAGGATTTCTCTGACGTTATTTTTTAACCTATAGCTCTTATGAGTCCCTCAACTTTACAGAAGTGCCTTATCGCGTAATTCCAGTATGGCATGCCACCTACACATCCTTTTAGTAACTCTGCTTCCTCCCCGGAGTCTTTGTGACACGTCTCATAGGGTCCATTGGACCTGGAGGTGTCTGATGCCTGGTGAGCCGGCCTCCCGCGTTGGCCCTGCTGATGCCCCGCCCCCCCTCCTCTCTACCTCCTTCTGTTTCATGGATTGGAGGTCCATTCATACATTGTCATATTCATGTGATGTGTTTATGTAACTTTGTAAATGCTGTTCATTCTGTACACATGACATCTATTGCTTCTGTCCATCCGGGGAGAGGGATCCTCCTCTGTTGCTCTCCTGAAGGTTTCTTCCCTTTTTTCCTGTGAAAGGTTATTTTTGGGGAGTTTTTCCTGATCCAATGTGAGGTCCTGGGACAGGGATGTCGTATGTGTACAGATTGTAAAGCCCTCTGAGGCAAATTTGTAATTTGTGATATTGGGCTATACAAAATAAACTGAATCGAATTGAATTTTAGTCCCAACACTGGCACCCGGGAGAAGGTGTTCTGTAAAACAATAGAGTTTACTGTGAAAACGTGACTCTCTTGAGCACCGAATAGAATAACAGCTGGAGCAGTTGATAACCTTTTTATAAAAAAAGAAATAAACCCCAAACAATATCATGATTTTGATTAAACCATGTTTTATTATTCCTAATATTAGATGTAGATACACAAGTCAACAAACATTATTTTCGATTTGTAATGAAAATGCTCCACAGCACACTGACATCGTGTGGAAGTGTCTGGTATCACAGACACGTACCTGAAAATGGACAGCAGTTATACTTTTTGCAATAAGTTGCATTAGTAACAGTAGTAGTAATAGTAACAACAGTAGCAATACTGATTATAATAGCAATTAATAATAGTAGTGGTATTAACAACTCTGAATTACAGAGGAAGGAACAGACATTTGTCAAAAATAATGAGAAATGAAGGTAGGAGGACAGGCTTATCAAATGCTGCAAGACAGACCACTGGATGAAAAAACACAAGCTCCCACTAGACAGCAAGTATCCTGCCTTTAAAAAAAAAAAAAAAGGAAGCTCAAATTGTCACCAGTCTGTTTTCACCCATGTCAAATACTTAACAAGTAAAAGTTGTTGTTTTTCTTCATGAAGTACAAGTTTGTACAAGTACTCTTTGACATGAATAATACCCCACTTCTCATGTTCTGGTCAAAGCTCACCAGTAGCACAATGCTATTTTAAAAAGGATGCCATATTCAACATCGAATCACAGCCAGCTGAGGACATATCCACAAAACTGGATTGCCAGGGTCATTCTGCTTTAAAATTATACAGTGTTAATGTGCGAGTGTGTGTGAAAGTGGAAGTTTGTGTACAGAATGTCACGTATGCGAAATACTTTTGCTTCTCATGACCAATTTGGCCAAACTAATTTGAATCATTCACATTCAAATGAGCCGATAAGAAAATACACTGTGTGACCTTTAAACATCGAGACCCCAACATCAACTGAACGCTGTGTCCGATGTCCAGCGCAGAGAAAAGGAAGCAATGATCACTATAAACAGCCCAGCAGCCACTGGGGAGGAATGACTCCTCCATTCGAAATTGTGCACAATGTACTCAACTGCATTGGCTCACTTATGTATGCAATGACCTTATTGACTTGGTTCCCAGTTGGTAGCTTTGTTTAAGGCTACTTAAACTGGGAGCAGGGTCGCCCACCGGAGACAGAATCCCCCCCGACAGAGACAAGGCAGGCAGTTTGAGAGCGTTTGGACCAGAGGGTCCACTTCTCAGTCGGCTCAAAGTGGGTGTTCAGATATTTCTCATCTCTGGCTTCGGGGGTCTTTGAACAATAGACCACTGGTTCCACATTCCTTTGGGACCGCAAGATAAGGCCAACCTGTTTATTCCCAGCTGTTTGTGTTGTCACTACATTTTGTTGTGACATTTCTGTGCACGTATGAGACCTCCAAGGCATGGTATACACATCCAGGCAATTACCAGCTCTAAAGAGTTACTTTCAAGGTGGAATCAATTACAAAATAATTACTTGCAACCTACTTGAAATAAATCTCTTGAATTCAGAATTGTTGTCCCGTAACTTCCTGTGGCATTTTGGCAGTTAGAACGGTTAAATTAAAACTTGGATTTAAGTGACCGACTATAATAACAACGAATTTATATAAAATTCCACTACTGCCTACAGTCTCACAACATACTGTTAAAGTCTTTATCATTTCAAACATGTAACGTATTTGAGGAAAATAATAAACGCCTATCATATTTGTACATTAGCTATATTGGATTGCCATGATCTTGTTTCAGATTACTGTAAATGCCAATTACACATAATGAGTTGCTCTCCAACCCTGAATATGAAGTGATGTCATGTTTTCAGAGTACATCCACACGGAAGAGAATAGATGGCCATGATGACGCACATACAAGTATAAACCTACATGAAGTCATGCCACATATGCAAGAGCACAAAGCTCGTCTGAGAGACAATTTAGGACTCTTCCCTCTCTGCCAGTTAGTGAGAAAAGCTTTCCATGATTCCTGCAACGCATGTTGTACCTGCATACATAATCCACTGGCATACATTAGGTCATTGCCACAGGGCACATTTTCTAAAACATTCCTGTCTTCGTACGACGAAAGCTTCCTTTAAGACTGTTCGAATGGAGGGTGGGTTTGTAAAAAGGGGTTCAGTGTATATGTAGTGGGTTCAAGTAAGGCTCAATACACCCGTCTGTCATGTAGCACATAAACCGCATTCTTCCCTGCCGAGCCAATATCCCATCCCTTAATGAGACCCGTCCTGTTGACCCGCTGACCCGCTGGCTGCCACAGAGAATGTGCTTCAGCTTTGTATCTACAAACAGCCCCCACGCCATCACACCAGTAGAGAGAGAACAGATATAGATATTAGAAGACTAAAACAAAAATAATTAAACCGTCTTGTGAAACTTCATTGGTGATGTCAGCTGACATGATAAAAACCAGAAGCGAAGAAAATCTAATTTTATGAAATCATTCCAGTAATAGTATTTTGTGTCTGGTTTCGTCTGCATTTGCGTACCAAAAAGCAGCATTCATAACATAAACGTGCAAAGTCCACAGCACCACAACTCACACGCACCCACGCACACGCACACACACTAGAAAACTAATCTTCTCTGCTTTGTACAGAAAAAAATAAATGTTGAAAATCAAGCAGAAAAGACCAAATACAGGCAAAATTAGAGACAAAATAAAAAATAAAACCACTTATTAAATATATATATATATTATTTTCCCAATGAAAATTGTGATCACTTACTGCACACTTCTAAAATTTAATGAGCTTTATTTTTTTCTCAAAACACCTCATCAACTGTCATTCCTAAAAAACAAAATATTACATACAAGGGCAAGCCCAACATTCTGCACTAATTTAACCAAATGTGTTTCTCTCCACAACATTAATCAAGATTATCTAATGGCAAATTAATTAGCTTGTTTTCTCAAACCAGCAATAGCAAAAGATAAATAATAATAATAATAATAATAATTATAGCAAAAATAATCGGTCAGGTTAATGACATCAATACCAAGAACAGAAAAAGAGACTGATGTGATGCTCCCAAACAGAGAGTGCTTTAAATCAGGGAAATAAAACCCAGTGCACCCCAGTGGAAAGCCACCATCCATTTTTATTAGTGACACGGCATGAAAACGGCTCCGCGAGTCAAGACTCGTACTTACTTACTGAGGCCTTTGTATTCCTCGCAGAACATTGGCCATTGATGAAAAGTCTCCACCACAACCCAGTCAAGACTCACTGAAGAGAACATATTCATTCTCAAGGTGGGACGTTTTGGTGGATTGAAACTGAACTGGTCCTGAATCCATACTAATGCCACCCACAGCTGTTAAGCTCTTTGCCTGGATTTGGATGAGGGCTTTCATTGTCGGGTGCAGCTAAATGTGAAATATGAAATCGGGTGAACGAAAAGGTAAATGACAGATAAAAATGGGCGAGGGAGAGAATGAGAGAAAGAAAAGAAAAAGTTCTCGGTAAGCCACATACAGTAGCCGTTGACACATTCCTCGGGGTCTGCACTGAGCAGTGTGTTTGCGTTACCTGTCTGTACTTTGCTTTCTGACTGCTTCAGTTTGTTGAAATTTAGACACATGTTGTTTCCAGCGATAACACAAGTGTTTTATTTTTTCTTGCCAAAGAAGCTGAACCTCTTCTCACGGTCCTTCTCTTTCCCGTCTTTGTTGCGCATGGTAACACCTCCGGCTTCACCTGAGCTGGGGGAGATGGGCGGCATCGTCATGGCACGGCTGAGGGCCCGTGGACCGACTGGCGAGTCTGCTGATCCTGTTGGAATGGCGCTGAGGATGGAACGGATCCAGGAGCTCATCTCAGCCTGTAAACAAAACAGCAAACATGTGTTATACTTTAAGATCATCAAGCATAGTCACAGCACACACACATAATTTGTATTTAACTACTTATAGATAGTAAATCTGTTTGACATCTTACCTCATCCTTTGCCTGAAACAGGTACTCTTTTCCATCCCCTAGCCTGCAGACAGTGTTGATGATGTAAACCATTATTCAAATATAAGCTATAAAGTCTACATCTCACTATTTCACCATCTTAGTATTTCATCGCCTCTCATTTTATTCATGAAATCCAACGGGGTGAAAAACATACTCGATCGGGAATCCTTGTTCCTAGTTTAATTGCCTCTATTCTCACCTGAGCTTGAAGACAAATTTCCTCTTCTTATAGTCGTTTGCTACCTCACACACAGCCTCTCCCAGGCTGATGGGTACCTCTCCGTGGTATGGAATACCATTGCTAGCGCTCTTGCCGTCTTTATAGAAACCAAGACTTCCTTTTCTTAGGACACAGTACACGTTCTGCCAGGACCTACAGGAACAAAGAAAGAGGCAGTTAAAAGGCGTTTTGACAGATTAACACACAGAAATTAAGTTTTTCAATCTTTTTGAAGTGAAATCCAAGTCTTCATTGTCTTGGCTCTCCGATGACTATTTAAATGCACTTGACCGATGACAACACTCACCTGCTAGGCGCCTTTTTGCTGTGGGACTCCATCTCCTGTTTTCGATTGAGCATCCCCTCCATGGTATCTGGCTCTGCTCCACCCCTGCCCGGTAACGTGGCAGAAGGCTCAAGGCGAGAGGATGCCAGCCCACTGTCCCTGCCTGGTCCGTTCACCGACTCCGTCTCAGAGCCCTGTGGTTCAAACCAGAACATGAATGGTTGCGAGGAGGTAGAAAAACATTAGACTGGATGGAAGCAGCGAGCAGCGAAGCAGCCATGTGTGAAAAGTCATGATGACGCTTGTTTTTGTCGGCACTGTATGATTACCTGAAATAACAGTGTAGCGTGGGTCCACATAAACACACAGTGCACTGCTATACAATCAAAATAACCAGGCATGAATGCATGCTACACTGAACATGGATAGTAAAAAATACAAATGCACTGAGGCAACCTGATATATACTTTTTGATTGCAACAGAGGCAGATACCAATTTGTAATGTAAACATTACTATTCTCAAGATAATCTTTGCCTCTTCAGTCAAGTCTCTAAAATCAATAATCATTGCAACGCACAAACACAGACAAAAACGGAAACATAAACACACAATTACAGTTCAACGCTGAAAAGTCTTAAACCATTCACATCTGTTAGATTAAGTATTCTAGATTTTATTTACTTTATGAATCTTAAATATTAAATCCAAAGGCTGTGTGATGCCTTTTAAAGTACTGAATTGTGACAGTAAAAGAAAATATTATAAGCTGTGGAAACATTCTTGTGCCTTTTTTCTACAAAGAGTTGTTAAATGACATTCACACTCATCACAGGAAGTGTACACACTTGGGGAATTACTAGAACAAGGTACATGTAAACCAGCTCTGGACCGCTACAAGTATCACCACATTAGCACATTTACAGTAACTCTTGTCCTGGTCAATATGAGCACATGTACAACAGCAGACTGATACATGAGAACAATCTGTTCATGAATCTGCATCATGCCTTTAAACAGCAATGGGACTCATTATGAAACATGGATAAATAAAGCAATGGTTTGCATCTGTGATAGAGAACGATGGCTTCTCAACAGAAGAAAAAGAGGCACTGCAGTTGACCAGGAGCTGAGCGGAGGCTGTGACGGGGGCGAGGGGGAGCTACGAAGCTGACCACGGCTTGGTACTCACACGCTCCGGCTGCTTTGGCTTACACACACGCTTAGGCTCTGATTTCTTTCCCACTGACAACGATAGCGATAATGACTGCTGATGAAAACGCAATAAGAAATCGTTAAGAAGGCTCGTCTGTGGCAGAAACTTGAAAGTTAGAAACACTTCTCGGACTTTGTTCAGACGCACCACCATTATGATGAACAACTGTGTCAATGAACCACATTGATGAAGTTCCTTTCATTCAGAAACAGCTCCCTTTCTTTGACTGAGTCTTGGACATACGTTTACTTCTGCCTTCCACAAGGTTCTTATTTTCATCTGCCAGTGAGGATTTGCAGTAGCATAGTGTAACAGGCATGGACGTTGACATAGATGTTTCTTTCAATTAGATAATAGGAAACTCACAATATAAAAAGGGAATATGTGTCAAAAGAACACTGGTGATCAGTAGAACAGACAGAGACAGGGACACACACTTAAATACAGTGATGCATGTAGTGTAATGTAAATATAAATATAAATATAAAATGTTGCTATGTTTGTGTCAGTAATGTACCATCCTTGGATGTAGACGTGTTATGCTAACATTAATGCAAAAAACTAGTATTTATTTTTCAGATATCTGTCTATATTAAATTTTTTAACAGATTGATTGAATGAGTGAATTTCTTACAAATCCAGGTCATAATGTAGGAGATGAGGCATGAGACATGGAAAAGACATTACGGGACATTATATGCCAGAGCCCTATGGTGCAACATTTTATTGGAAACCTGAAATTCGTTTTTAAAATGACTGTTGAACCACAGACCAGAAACCCTTTAATGTTCAAAGGATTTGGATCCACAAAACACTCACCTGCGATGTGTCATTGTCGCTGTGAACTCCATTCACTGACACAGACTGATTGAGTGTAGTCTGGTCCAGACTGGTTCTGAGTGGGAGAGCGAGCGGAAAGCATGTTAATAAAATATAATAAAAACAATGTCAAATTATACTATAAATCAACACCGCTCAGCTCGACCGGAGGTCCTCTTTGGTTTACCTGGCTGCAGAGTCATGTACATGACTTTCTGTTTCAGATTGTGCCACTTCTGCTGGGGGTGGTGTAGGGGGTCGCCTTGCTCTCTCCTCTTCCTCTCGCCTCTTCTGGATCTCATGCTCCTCAAGCTGAAACATATAAAGTCAGTGGTGATAAACGTAACACCTTGTGACTAAGGGAAAAGCCATGCTCACATTAATAGAGGAGTGGTGGACATCCTCTCCCTGTATATACCAGGCCACTCAGAACTAAATCAAAACATTCTCAAATACACGGCATGTGATGGAAGTCATTTGGCTACTTACAGTCGTGAGTTTCTCCAGCAGCACAAAGCGGTCCTCCCAGGCAACAGCAAATTTCTCAAAGGCCTCGTGGCGCTTGATTAGGCTCTCTACCTCATCCACATTTGAGCCCAGCTCTGCAGCTCGCACCAGAGGTTCTTGCCCTGCCAACCAAGACTCTGCCACATAGGCATCACGTCCAAACTGCAACACCTCCAGCACTGCGAAGCAGAGATAAGGGGAGCAGAAGACAAAGAGAAAGAAAGAGAAAGAGTTAACAAATAATGGGACATTAAGAAATACAGTATTAACAGCATCAAGAGTGATTAGCAGTGAGTCAGGTACACATGTGGTCCCTTTCAGACCACAAAAAAAAGGTTAGCCCTGGCTCAACGTTTGCCACTATGCAATCACCACCAATCAAATAGGGTTAAGCACACATGCCTTACAGAATACCAGGTAGCATTTTGCCGTTTACATCACAAGTCTTGACAGGAATAAATACTGGATGCCATGATAACCTTCAAACTGGACATACCCGTTTGTATTTTATCTGCTACCTTTACCCCGGAGCAACCACAACAAAGTATCCCCCGCATGTCATTTGCCATGGCATTGTAAGATTGAATGTACCCTCATGTAGACTATAAAACATGCTTAGCAGTGCATACCAATTTGTAAATGGTCCATCTTGTCTTGCCACTTGTTGTTGATCTTTTCTCTCTTTTCCTGAAGTTGAGCCAGTTTCTCCCGGATCTGTGAGTCAAAGAACATTTAGTAACTAGAAGACACATGAAAAGATTCACTTGAAGCAATAACCCACAATTTTCCATTAAGTTTGCTCACATGTATATTAAATATGCAACAACATGACTGAAGATAACAGTGAAAGTGACCCACTGCCCAGTACCTCATCAGCTGCATAGTGATTATTGTTGATGAGAGAATTCCCCATCTCGATACAGGCAGTAAAGCTGTCTGCCCTGGTCTCAATCTCAGACTTGATGTCCTGATGATTGGCAATGACCAGCCCTGCAGAAGACACATCCCTGGGACAACAGAGATGAGAATGAGGTGAGATTTAAACATACTTGTCGCACTTATTATAACAGCATTCGTTACCGTAACTGGAAAACTTAGCAGAAAATGTCACCTGGGGCTGTCGTGTGCATCTATCTGCAGATTGACACCGTCCATCCAGAGCATCAGGTCTCGCACCATGTTGAAGAAACGGAACTTCTCCACAGTGTCCAGCAGGAGGAGCCTACGGGCCTGACCAGCCTCAAGCAGGCCCTCCCAGGCAGAAGTTACAGCATGTTCACTCCTGTTAATGTCGTCCGCCTTCTCCCCAGCATAAGCCTTCTGCAGCCGGGCTGCATCATCCTGCACTTGGTTCACCTGTGAGGTCAAAGAGGAAGAGGGGACATTCGGTTTTCTGTTCACATGGCTCTCTTGGAATCTCACATGCGAGCTCCTTATTAACAGACAGCTGACCTGTCCACTGAGGGCCTGGATGTCATTTTCGAAAGTGTTGTGTTGTCTGTGTAGATGCTGAACGGTGTTCAGATCACGGCCAAGGTCAGAAGGCAGCCCTTCCCTCTTCTCCTTAACACGCTCAAGCACCTCCATGGCATCTTGATGGAAGCGGTGCAACTCATAGGAGGCTGCTAACATTTGCGTGCGCGTGTCGATCAGCTCCAGCAGATCAGCCCAAGCCTCGTTTAACCCGTCTTTCCATTCAGCCACACTAGCGTTTTCAGGGTGACCCGACTCAATCAGGTCATCTGCAAGCCCATTCACACCATCGACACGCTCTTGGCCAATGGTGCTGGTGTCACGAGCAAACTCCCGGAACTTGTCCCTAAGCATCTGCAGAAAGAAAAAAATCAGGGCAGAAGTGGGAAACATAATTAATTTGAGCTAAATTTCCCTGAGCTCAGGGTCTCTAAAGTATGTGATTGAGAAAGAAGAAGAAAAAAAAACGTACTGTGACATGTTCATAGTCCTGTCCTAGTTCATGAGAGCCAGCAACCACCTCCCTCTCAGCAATCCACTGCTCCAGTTCATCCACCTCCCGCTTCAGCTGGGTCAGTCGCAGTCTCTCCTGAAGTCGACCGCGACGCTCCTCAGCGAGGTCTTTCAACCCGGCATACAGTTTGTCAACTTGGGCTTGCCGTAAGGTGATTCTCTCGCTGTGTTAAGACAAAAAGAGAGCAATACAGATCAGTGGGTGTACAAAGTTTGTTGACACAGTTGACACATCAACATTTAGATCCATTTGTGCGTTGTTACCTCTCCGGATGTTCACCGTTGACCATGATGCGGCTGCTGTTGGCTAGTTGGTGAATGGTTTGGGCGTAGTCTTCAAGTGCCTGTTCCAGGGTCTGGTGCTTCTTGACCATCACTAGTGCACTTTGCTCATCCTGGGAAACAAATGGGAAATGATATGGTATTTTCTCAAGACAAACAATTGTAAAAAAGCAGCACCAAGAGTAATTTTCTGTCTTATTTTGATCTCGTCTTACCTTGGCTTTTTCCTCTGACATCATGTGTAGCTCTTGTTCTCCCATCCAGGCCTCCGCCTCCGCTGCATCAGCATAGAACTGCTGAGCACGATTTGCCTCTATTAGACGGGCATGGCGCTTGTCCGTCTCGGCTATCAGCTGGTCCCAGAGGTCCCGCAGCTCAACAAGTCGCTCCTCCAGGACAGACTGTCTCTCGCCATCTACCTGGCTCTGAGTCTGGCCTCGTCTATGGATGTCATCGATGCGAGGCTGGTGGCCCTGGATCTCCTTCTGCAATGTCTAAATTCAGAAACAGAGAAGTTGGGTTGGCATTTTCTGCATCTCACATTTGTCTTAGGTGTATACTCATTGACAACGTTTTAATAATTCAGAGACGTCAATGATATCTTTATCTCCCTTTAATTACCCTGCATTACAACATTTTAAACAAAGTAATTGTATCCACTGTACCTGGTTCTTCTTGATTAGCAGCTGTACGGTGGGAAGGTCTTTTCCATGGTCTGTGGAGGCCGCCAGGGGCATCCTCTCTTTCACCCAAAGCTGAGAGAAAAGCAGACGGGTGAATAAAACATGAGCATCAGGCAAAACAGTTACACAAACGTTCACATCGAATTTATGCAATCAATTAGGTGATTCAACTCACAATTTCATCCTCCAGATCTCTGTTGAATTGATGTGCTTCTTTGGAGGCCAGTAGTCGATGTCTCCTTAGTTTGAGAGGGTCCTGAAGGTTGGAGAAGTTGTCAGTGACACGCCTTTGTTGACCATCTACCTCAGCAATTCCAGCGTCTTCCTGGGACAGGGCCAGAGCCTGAGACTGAAGGGACTCCACCTCCTTTTCTCTGACGTCCATCTGGTGCTCCAGCATCTACACAACAACAGTACAAAGATGTTAGACAGTGTCCACTTAACATTTGGCCAGTTCCACTACATACACTCAACTAAACAAATACAGGATTCATACATCTTTAGCACAATTAAAATCACAATATACGTTTCATATAAAATTAACAATATTACTTGACAGCGAAGATGGCATGTGTTGAGCTTTGCATAAACAGTGTGCTCTACCTGGTGCTTCTGGAGCAGGATGTTGACACTGGTCAAATCTTTGCCATAGTCGTCGCTATGCAGCTGACCCTCAAGGTTTTTCAGCCAGACATCCAAAGAAGAGCAGCTCTGTGTAAAGAGCTCTGCCCGGTTAGCATCGAACAAGCACTGGGCCTTGGTGCGGGTGGTGCCCTCCAGCTCCTCCCACTGACGCTGTAGGTCCTCCAGGGTCTGCTGCACCACAGGTTTTAGCTCCGGCTTCTCGGCCACCAGTGCCTGACCCTCCTGTTGGAGACAGGAAACAAAGGACAAGTTTGAATTCAGGTTAATTTTGCTTTGGTAATGTCATTCCTGGCAGATTGTCCCCAGAAAAAAATTGAACTGAAATGCAGACAATCAGGCAGATAAATGGATGTCCAACATTTAATTTGACGACAATATATATATATAAAAATGGCCACACCTTATCAATTTTGTCCAGCCAGTCTTTGTTGGAGGCCAGCTCTGCCATGAAGGCCTGATGCTTCTGCCACTTGCTGTGAAGATTTCTGGCCTCATCATAAGACATGTCCTGTGCAGTCAGCATCTTCTCATTTATCCACAATGTGAGCTACAGAAAAGAGAATAGCATTATGGATTAAGTATTATTTCTTTATATTATTAAGTGTGACGTACATTTGGGGAACGTAACATAAATAAATACAAGTGATCAACACAAATTCTATAGTTTCTTATGATTAAAGAACCCATTTCTACTCATAATTCCAGGTAACATTCACACATTTATCTCATAAGCATCTTTAATTATTTATTCATTATGATATTTTATTTATAAAATAAGGTTTACCTCCTGTCCATCTTGGAGGAAGTGCTGCAGTTCCCGGTTGTCCTTAAGCTTAGCCAGCAATTCATTTGCAGCCTCCTTATTCTTAAGATGCCTGGAGAAAATTAAGCAGAAAGCTAAATGAACATCTTTTCTTCAAATATTACACTATCAATAAATGAAATGTGGCTTGCTCGAACCTTTCCTGGATGGAATCGTCTTTTTCCTGGATCTTATCAGAGTTTGCATTGCTGTCATTAATGAGGCGCCGTCCAGCCTCCACCACACCAGTTATCTTCTCCTCACTGGCCTCCGTTGTGGTGAGGAAATCCTCATGCTTCTTAATGGCCTCCTCTGCTCCTTGAAGACTGGTGGGCATTTCTGTGTGGGACAGCACATACTCCTACACAAAGGAATGAGATTGTTTTAATACATTTGTTATGTGCAATTATCTAATGTTTTTTGTAGCCTGTTTGCTTGCTGTAAGTATTCTATCGAGATTAAAACATTTAAATACATTATAAACTGGGGATATACTAAAGAATTCAAATTAGAAAAAGATACAAATACTATTTAGCTGCAGCTGTATTTTAATCTATACTCGTAGATTGGTCCACATGTGAATAAAGTTGAATTTCCTCTTAAATAATTCTGGTGCCACTTAGAACTATGATAGTAGGTCTCCTTAAAAAAAAAAACATTGTGACAAACCTAAGCTTGGAAAATGTTTCACTACATCACTAATTAATTGAGTCTATAAATGGATTTTGCAATGAATTTTGAATTAGATGCATTACATTTCAACTCATAGTAACCCATACTCTGCTTAAAGACTTAATCCTCCACTTAAATCATGCAGTATGTCCTATATTTCAGAATTTGACATTGACTGCTGGACTGTAGACATTGACCAATAAATCAGTACGTTGATACATGATTTCCATAACTCTCTGGTACAGGCTTTAATTCCATAGTGTATTTTCCTCACCTGGCTGTTGAGGAAAGCCTCTGCCTGCTTTGCGTCTCTCAAGAAATTCTGGAAGTCAAAGGCCTGGGCCAAGAGACTGTGCCGGTTCTCCCACATGCGATGCAACTCATGCCAGCCAGTGTCCAGTGCCTGCAGTCTCTGGGCCAAGAACATGTGCTGGGCATCTGTCTGGCCTTGGGTCACCTCCTCACCGAGCGCTCGCATCTTCTCGTAGTCCTCCTTATAGTTATCCACCTCATTCTTAATACTCTCATGCTGGGTTAGCAAACTCTCAGCCTCAGGCAGAGAGGTTGGAATGTCCTCTGAGGCCACGGCTGTCTGGGTACGGGACAGCCAGGACTGAAAGTCATCCAGATCCCTGAGGAAACCCTGCAGCTTGCTGGCTTCGCCCAATGACTCCTCGCGCCGCTTCATGGTGGCGTTCAACTCCTTCCACACATCTTGAATCCCTGACAGGTGTCCTTGAATCTCTCCTGCCTGATCTGGATGTTCCATGGCCAGTTGTTCAGCCTCGTTTCTCAAGTCATCCAGTTTGCCCTGAAAGGATATGAAACATCCAGATATGATGACAAAATACCTCAACATGAAGCCCAAAATAATCATACTACTAAGTTATATTACAAAGTCTGTTCTTTTCCCTTCCCTCAACAATAAGTCACTGCATGTGACATCTCCATACCTGAATGGCCTCCAGGTCCCTCTCCATGCCAGTGAGTTTGCGTTGCAGTGCCATCACACCAGCCAGGTCATTGCCCAGGCTCTGGGTGGATTCAATCACTTTGGTTTTTTCCTTCATCCAAGTTTGGATCTCATTACACTCCAAGTGGTAGTTCTGAATGTTGAGGGCCGACTCAAGGGCTATTTTTTTTTGGCCAGCCATTTGTTCGAACTCCTTCCATCTAGGGACCACAGCAAATGTAATATTTAAGCTAAAATGCTAACCACGGTGCTCATTGAGTACAAACGTATTTCTGTGTTAAATGGTGGGTTTTACTGGGCCTCGTATGTTAGCTCTGACCTGTTGTGCAGTTGGTCTCGTGTCTGATGGATTTGGTCTTTGTTACAGTTGTCGGAGCTCAGCAGCTGCTCGGCCACCTGGTTCACATCAGTGACACGAGTACCTAGGTTGTTCATCTCAGGTTCCAGTGTCTCAAATCTGCAGCCATAAATAATAGACCAGCATCAATTCACTCATTCTGAATGGTCTAATCTAATTTAGATTAGATATTTCCATAGATGATAAAACCATTTGTGACAGAAAGCTTATTAATTCACACCTTTTCAAGGGTTACAATTTGAAATTAAATCTTCTCTTTTAACACTAACCTCTGTTGCACCACCTCCAAGTCCTCCAGTTTGGTAGGGATCTCCATGCCATCTAACCACTGCTCCTTTTCCTCCACCCAGAGCTGGCAGGCACCAGCTTCACTGAACATGCGGTAGAGGGCCAGGGCACCTTCGAGAGCCTGGCGCCGAGCGACCGACAGAGACTCCAGTTCTTCATAACTCTGCTCAATAGCAGGTAGACGACCATCCACCTAAAGTCAGCCATAAAAGATATTGAGTACCACAAACCGCATTGTCATCACTGAAGAAATATAAGAAAAATAAAGCACACATACCTGAGGGTAATGTATATAGGCTTGTGGCAGTGCCTCGACTTGCTCATGCAGGGAGTCGATGCCGGGGCGGTGACTCTGGATCTCCTCCTCTACCTCCCTCTGCTTGCGAGCCAGAGTTTGTGTGGAGAACTCATCATGGCCCACTTCCTGGCTTGACACCTGTCTAAGTGTCTCCATGATCCATGCCTCCATGTCATTGGCATCCGTTTGAAACTGGTGCAGGGCCACAGCTTCTTTGAGACTCAGCTCTCTGAGCTTAGTTGTCTGGGAAGCAGATTATAAACACACACAAAAAAAAAATAATCAAAGAATGCAACAATTTATACTGTACAAATACAGTGAATAGTGATCACCACCCACCTCCTCCAGATGTGTCCACTGTGCACGGATGTCATCAATCCTCTCGGTGACCTCTGGGGCTCCAAAGTGTCCCTCCTCAACTAAAGCTTCTCCGGCAGCAATGCTGTTGCTCAGGGGGCCATAACGGGCTGCCATCTCATCACTGAAGGCCTCGTGTTTGCTGAGCAGGTGAAGGGCAGAAGTGAGGTCACGGCCACAGTCTCCACTGGCCAGGATCTGCTCCTGCTCTCTGATCCAGGCTGCTTCTTCTCCCACATCCCACAGAAACTGCCACAGGCGGCGTGACTCCTCAAGGCGCACTCTGCGTTTCCCAGCAAGCTGACCAAGCTCCTCATAGGCTTGACCGAGGAGGTCAACCTTCTCACTAACTAGTCCCGGCTCACATGGTTTGTAGGCTGGCAATTAGAAAAGGCATATACATGGCACTTAGATATTGTGCACAAATAGATGTAACTAAATCTACATGATCTGGAGACTCACCCTGTTCATAGGAAGTGAAGCGCTGTGCCGCTCCCTGAACTGCCTTGATCCTCTCGGCCTGAGCTGAAATGTCAGCCTCTACCAGAGTGTGTTTCTGCAGGAGGTCTAACACATCATGCAAATGTTTGCCACTGTCCGGAGACTGCAGACGACCCTAAAACAGAACACAGTCCAGTGAAAGATTTGTTTATTTCATATAAATACAATTTAAAAAAGAAAACCTCCAAACGGTTTGCAACAGCACCCACGAGGTATAAATCTGGTGTCGGTGTTGTGTCCGACAACAGGGTTTGAGAAGAAATCATAACCATTTTATGAGCTATGTTTGGAACATGGTGATGATTTAAATGGCCAAAAAACAGTAACAAGCTGTAGCTTCAGCTTCATGAACTTGCTGCTACAAATACAATGAAATACAGACAAACTGTAAACATGCATTCTCGTTATGAGTCAGGGGTTAACTGGATCACCAAGACATTAATGACATACCAGTAACCACTAAAAACTACAAAAGAAATGGATTAATATGCTAAACAACTGCACCTAAGATCAAATTGAACACCGTTAACCGTTTCTCAACTGGGAAATGTAAAGAAAACCTCAAACGCTCACATTGTCAAAGCTCAAAAGCAGCAAATAGTGAAATATTTATTTAAGGAGGTTGATGGCTAATGAGGCCACGCCCTCAGAGTATAAGAGAGAGGCATACATGCTATATTTTAAACAGACACACAATTGATAAATAAAGTTTCAAACAATTATTATTATTATATTATATGAATTATTATAATTAAGACCAGATTTAAACGTGGCTCTACCTGAGCCAAGGACAGGCAACACAGCTCAAATTCGGAATGTAAAAAGCTAATTACTGCCGTTAATGGTCCTCCGATAAGCACAGACACTAAAGCTGCCGAGGACATATGTGAACAAACACTAACTTACTTGAGAGGATTAGGAATTTCCTTTTTGTTGATTAAAAACAAAGCCAACAGAATGTAGGATTGCAACGCAGTAGTTCAAACGAGCTAAAACAATGCGAGCACTGGTCAATAGAGTAAGCAAGTGTTGGGTCAGTACCTTCATGTCTGCCATCCAGTCCATGATGTAGCGCATCTCTTCAAACAGTCTCTGAAGGTCACGATGGGCGTTCAGCCGCTCTCTGCGTGCAGCCAGAAGCTCTTTCAGGTATTCCCAGAGACGAAGCACATTATCCCTCCGCGCAATTACACGCCGCACATCATGGTACCGCTCTGCTTCCAGCTCTTTGGCAACAGCCTCCACAGCAGCCACACGCTCCCAATATGCCCCAATGTCTGTCTCAATTGCTTCATGTTTACGAGTGGCAGCTTCCACAGCACCCAAGTCAGTTCCAAAGTTGTCCTAATAAAAAGAGCTAAATCTCATTAAAACTGTTCAATGTATTCAAGTCAGAAACATGAATGCATCTGAAGCCACATATTTCTGTCTTTAAATATATTACCTGAGATACCAGCCTCTGGTTCTCACTCAGCCACGTTTCCCGCATCGCTGCTTTGCGGTCAAAACGTGCAGCGAGCATCTCCAGCTTCTCCTGACGAATCAACTCATTCCTCAGTGCCAGCTCTCGTTCATGCTCGGCCTTCTCTAGTCGCTCCCATGCCTGCCACATGAAAACACAGGGAGTTGGTAACACCCTGCAACTGGGATACCAATGCTGCATACATGCTACATGAGGTTTCTTGATGGAAAATCATTTCTAGCCCTTTTGTAGAGCAAACCATACCTTATTGATGTCAGAGATGAGTTTACCCTCTCTTGGCATGTAGACTTTCTGATTGTTTGCTCTCATCTTGCTCTGGATAGTGAAGAGGAGAACTTCCAAGTTTCCCTTCTCTGTAAATCTGTAGAGACAGAAACCACCTCAGTTTGACATAATGTACAGCCTCTCACTTTGGATTCTAATGGATAACAAGCATGGGGCCATTCACCGGGTTATAGTAACCCACTCACTTGGGGGGTTTCTCCACAGTTCGGTAGGAGTTAAATGCCTGCAGCTGGTTTTGCACAGCATTCAGTGAATTAGCTAGCTGACGATCATTAAGCGTCCTTATGGTCTGCTCAATCCACCGGAGCAGCTCCGAGGCAAGGGTCTCATACTTCTCAATCAGTTGGTCAGCCTCGATAGCGTAGTCCAGTACCTGCAACCGAGAGGGATCTGTGAATCAAGGCAACTTGTGGGCAAATGCTTTACTCTGAAATAATGTACACAAACCCAGCTAACCTTGCCAATTCGTTTGCCCTCCACTGCCAGGGCTTTCATCTTCGAGAAGTAATGGTAATAGGTTGCCACATAGGTAATGATGGACTTTTCATCAGGTTGATCAACATTAACATCTGGAGGAAAAAACAACAACAACAGCATGATCCATGTACATGGAACTCTTTCTTTTTATTTTAGTAACCATAAACCTCACCGTGCACAAACAACACAGTTATGTTTGGCTATCAAAACCGCGTGAATGGAGAGTTTAATTGGTGCCAAACTGTTACTATCGTTGGACATGCTTTTTGTGATACCAATGTAGCTGATATGTGATGTGGTGTTGCCATCAATCAGTTTCTAACAAC
This sequence comes from Cyclopterus lumpus, assembly GCF_009769545.1. Taxonomy (NCBI): domain Eukaryota; kingdom Metazoa; phylum Chordata; class Actinopteri; order Perciformes; family Cyclopteridae; genus Cyclopterus; species Cyclopterus lumpus. The sequence goes on from NC_046979.1 coordinate 14,757,016, forward strand.
AGTTCAGTGCCTTAGTGGATAGTGTCAGGCCGTCAGCGTGACAGCCTGCTTCATGTATTGTGAAGGCTTTACCCACTCACCTTCTGGGTCCAGCAGTTTGGTGAGCCCAAGATCCTTCTCAGCCACATTGAACGCATTCTGGAGATTATGGTGAGCATTCGACCTCTTCAAGTTGTCAAACTCAATCACGTCGGGTCTGCAAAGGACAGGGAACAATTCTGCTTTTAATTATAACAACAGATGGCAAAGCAGGGTGAAGACCTTTTGCATTCCACTCCAAAACATGTCTATGTTTACTGACCAGGGTGCATTAAATAATCCATTGGATTTAGGTATAGTCATCTGCAGGCAAACACATTATCTGTGGATTAGACAAGCTGTTCCTGACAATTATTGCTTATTCTTGCCTAAACCAGGTTTGAATGTTGAGCTTACTTATGCATTGGAGGGATGTGAAATACATATATCACTTCAATGACCAAATAGGCATGAAATGGCTTTCCCAAAATACGAGCATGAGGACAGAATGTCCAGAGGTTTGAATTGTACAATGGTTATGAAACTATACTCCACAGCATATTCCTAATTGATGAAACCTATTAAATCACATTGCTTTAACAATGGAAATGGAAAAAACTAATTGCATATTGTAAGTGTCTGCTGTTGTGACTATACTGTAGTTTGAAAGGGGCCTGGTCATGTAAATGACAGCGTCATAGTTCACATGAATATCCCATGATTAACTAATGAAAGTAATGTATTTATTGGTCTTTCTTTTTTTTTTTTTATATATATATATATTTTTTCAAATATATCATTTACATCAAGTATCACCTGAGACATCCATTGCATTGAACAGCAGGGTGTGCAAGAGAGTTATCAAGCATGGCTCTTCATAGAAAATAAGTGGGTTATTATTTCTGTGATCTAGGTCATCTTACTCCCTATTTTCATCCTTTTAGCCATACTGAAGACTGTTTGGAGGAAGGGAGGAGTAGGAGGAGACCTCAATAGGAAAGGGGATAAAACACCCCTGAGACTCCTGGTACTGCGACAGGTGCTCATCATTTGGTAAAGAAAGATTATTTGAAGGAAAGACCTATTATAATGAATCACAAGTGTGTGCTTAACAGGGGCCAGTTGATGTATTGGAGTCGGTACAGGAAGAAGTCAATGACCTGTGTTTGTGCACGATGGCACTGAACGCCAGGCCATCTCTCCAGCTGGTGGTGAAGTTGTGGATGTTGACATTGGGGTATCTGCAGAGGCCAGATCACAAGTCATCAATCATTAACTCATCACAGCATGATTCATCAGTTACCACTTCAGTAAAACCACAAATATCATAAATGATTCAATATGTCTTCAACAGATCAAAAGTATTTATCCTGTGTAAGTCATCCCTTTCCCACTCTTTTCTCACCCAGCAGTTTTCATTTGGCACCAAAGCAGCAGGGCCTCTTTAGCGGATTTCTTCTCCTTGTTGTCCCCCGTCTCCACACTAATGTCCTGGATCTGTCAGCACAGCATTCTTTAGTTAAGACTCTGCCCACATCACTTTGCACAATGGTTAGATACTACACCTCGCAATGTCATGACTATAATCTATTCTCTTTGAGTATACTATACCAAATTTCAGGGATAATTCAAAAGTAATGGCAGTAAGTTAGAATAAAATATTAGCATGAATAGCTTTAAAAATCGCATTGCAGCATTATTAACCTCTATGACAATTTTTGTGAGTTTGAGGATGGGCTCAATGCAGAGACCTGCTGTCCCAAAGCCAAACCTGCTTCAGCTACGTGGTACACGTTCTTCAACACGACTCGATATGTTACCTGGAAGCGAAGGATGATGGTCCAGATGAGACCCAGGGTGAGACGGTGATTCCCATCCACGATGTCATGTGAACCCATGTTCTCTAGATGGACTTTTTGCTCCTTTAGAAACTGCAGGGCTTTATCAACATTCTCCAGGCAGTGGATACGCATGCGGCCCTTAGTGGGCTTTGGCTGAGGGGAGCAGAGGAAAAACAAAGACTTATGTTGAAATGATTGAACAAAAATGATGACAACATACATGAAGACAAAAGGGCGGCAGTAATTTAAAATAAGCAAAACATGTAGAAGCAGGAGTAAAAGTATAGCGCACTAAAAGAAAGAAGAAATGGAGAGCATGATTTCTCCTTCCTCCTGACTCGTGGTGCAGGGTGAGGGTCATGCTAAGGACCTGGTCAGGGTCAGGGTCAGGGTAAAGACAGAGAGGGGTGCGTTCTGTGCGATACTGACCAGCTGTTCTCCCGAGAGCACTTCCAGAAGGCGGATTAGCATGCGGCCATCACGCAGGTCGGTGTACAAGTCACCAATGCGAGAAGTCACTCGGCCTAAGTGAGAGTTTACCCATTTGGTAAAAGTCTTCTTTTGTACTGCTTCACGCTCATCTGCAAAAGAAACAACAGGGAGGGAGAGAGAGAGGGCTGAAGTTGATTTACAATTTAATATAATTGACTCCCATGACTGAGATGACACTGGCATCAATATCAATACTGTCAGGGAAATTCATATTTACAAAGAATCCATTTGGCGATAAACAAACACCAATACAGTCAACAACTTTGATCACTCCTGAGAGCACACAGGTGACAGTAAATCATACGGACTTAAGCCCTTGTCCTGAGCAGTTCATTTCACAGATAAGCTATGTCATTAATTCTATAGGATCACTGTAGTGACAGCTTAGTGAGAGGTTTCCCCCCTCAAAGTTTACGGATGACTCTGCTCACATGTGCATTGCCAATTACACCGATGATGTGATTTTAAGAGCAACAAGTGAAAATGCAAAATTGCACATAAAGACAATGTAATGTGCTGTTTCTTTATTGGAACAGGACAAAGAATCACAGTAAATTAAGCTGTAACAGCAGCTCAGACATATGGACCAAGGGAGTAAGAAGCTAATCCTGCTTTGCCACCTAACAAGGTGACCTCATTTCTAGGACAAGTTCTTCCTTCCTGCTTTTGAAAACACCATTCTAGCATTGCACTTAATGCGCTGCACCGAATACAACACAACACAGAAAAACCCTGAAGCAGACAGTAAATAGAGCAGAGGAGCAGCTCTGTGATGAGGAGATAAAAAAATAAAACCTACATACATTCGTGTGAAATTAAATATTAGAAAATAGGTAAAGAAAAATGTATCTCGTAAAACAATGAGAAATAGCCTTCAAAGCAGCTTGGTGTAACAACATGAACCCACAGGTTACAAAAGCAAATCAGCCATGATTTACATGCAACACTATCCAAAGCTGAAACTTTCAACCTGAAGGAAAGACCCACATATGTAGGCAGTTCATGTAATAGTGGGAGATTTTGAAGGTCAGTAAGTTGAACAGTCATATCAAAAGAGATCCACAAGATTAAAACGCAAGGTCAGTTTATTGGGGAATTAAAATAAATTGAATAATAATTAATGTATGTGACTGATAAAGGGATACTAAGCTACTCCAAAAAGAGTGAGCAATGTGAAGTGACCAAAGCCAGCATGTTGTGCAAATAACCGCTTTACCAACTGTCTGCTAAAAAAAGAACAAGATGTTGAAATTTCACACAAGCTTTCGAGGGTGAAGTGACACCAGGGCACATAACACTTGACCTGTTGCAAACTGGAGGCGCTCCTTTGAAATGAGGAATACAGAGAGCTTCCTGTGATGTTGTACTTCAACAGAAAATGTAAAACAATCTGATAATCATTTTCTGAAACCAACTATAAAGACGGTCACAGCGAATGTGTTTACCTTGATTAAAATACTCAGTCCCTTACAGCTATGATCTTTGTATTATGCCTTACTGTGATTCTGGTATTAAAAAGGTAACATGTAGAGTTTTTACTTAATGAGCAGGATCCATATTGTTTGTTTATGTTGCATAATCATGCTCTCACACACACACACACACACATTTAGTATGCATCAGGGTGGCTTTAAAGACAGACCACAGCCATTAAGTCTCATGTTTTCCCCAATGGGGGCTGACATTTCAGTGAGATCCTTAAAACGCACAGCCTTGGAATTAAAATCTCAAGTCAAAAACATAACTAAAAACATGTTATTATCCTAGCTCAGTGATGAAATGCCACACCCCTGTGGATTGCCCTTCATTGCCATAGTTGCAGTTCTCTTGACAGCAGTCTGCCAAAGTGCCCTGACCAGCATTAGAAGAAACAATAACAGAATACATTCCATTATTCAGTATACAATTAGGCTACCATGCTCTGCACCAGAGCGGAGGGTAGTAGAACAACACCGGGAAGTGGTAGGAGAGGAGAGCAGGATTTTAAATGGAGAAAGCAAAATAAGATAGTGGTTTGTGTTCACTGCTGGATGTACCTGCTAGTAGTATGAATATCCATGACAGTCTGTTTGGGTGTATTTTTGTGTTGTACAGTAGCTGGTTCTTAAAATGTCCGTATCTCAAACAAAACGGCAGAGAAAGCACGAGCACTGTGTTCAAAAAGCAAAGTATCACCTACTGATGTCTCACCCTGTCCTACCGCTCTAATTTCCTGCTTGAGGGCTGAGTAATACTAGAAAGGGCACATGCATTACAGACAAAGAGTTCAACAGCAGATAAACCCAAAGATATTAAGGTAAATAGGTGCTAAAGCACACATATACATGAATCAACCCATTTTATGAAATAGCCCTCCACAATGTGTTGCCTTGAGTTTGTCCAGATTCAGCACAGATATACGATTGAAATTTTCATTATAGAAATGTTCATAATATTTAACGAGTGATATGTTAATTCAAAGCGGGTGACTTTCATGGCCGACGGGCATATTTGGAGGGTTGGAGATGTGGCAGAAACAGGTTTGCTCTGCTATCCCAGCTATCATCCCTTTTGTCTTCCTGACATTTGGGCTTTTTCATGGTTTACCGAAGCTCAAAAGATATCAGACTAACAAGATCATGTTATGGCATCACACTCAAACAACTACTAGCCCTGCTTTAGTTTAGCCCTGGTTGGTCCTATTCCTACCGTGAAAGGATGTGCTGGTTGTGTGAGTTTTGAGTCATTTAATTCTATTCTTATTTGAACTTTAAAGAACTGACTCACTAAACCTGCTTTGTTCCTCTTCCCCACTCTACCATACACCACGCCAACAGATTATTTAATTATTAAAGGACCAATAAGCAATTTGAAGCTGTTCAATGAGCCAGCAGAGGTGGATTACTGTGGCAGGTGAGGTTCAGTTGAGGAGCCTACATTCCTCAGCCTTGAGGAGGAGGCAGTGGGCAGTGGTCCTAAAGGAGGAAATACTTCAACCTTGCTGGTGCTCCGCTGCCAATAACAAGGCTACTGAACAAGCACAAAAAATAGGCAAACACGGATATCATTCTTATTCTGTTAAACAAACACAAACTTGTCATCAGGTGCAGTTACGGTGGATAAGACCAACGCCGGTGCAGCTGTTTTTTTTAACAATGTGACATTTGTGGATAGTTCATGGGAGGATATGTCAACTAGAATGTTTGCACATCCATGTCAATGGTTTATCATTTTTACTAACCTGTAAGAAGGCTTTGCAACAGTAATTGTATGTACTTTTCAGCAGAGAATAATAGGCCGGTGGCTGAAGGCGAGACAAGACACAGAGACCCGCATGTCATCTCACGTCATGCAAAATACCTGCAGAGCCAGCCAACATTGTTACACAATTACACAATAGAGGACAAGAGACAATAGTGCGGAAATAAGAGCATTATAACGCAAGTCTAGAAATTACTAGTTGGTTATACTAAGCTTTGCATAATCTCGTCTTTTTTTGGTAACATTTTTTAAAAAGTAATATTTTGTTCACAGTACAAATGTAACATGCCACCGTCAGGGGCTGCAAGCTGCGATAAAAGTGCCTTATATACTAATGTTGACATGCCTGTGATCCACAACAAAATACATATTGGCTTCTCTGAATAGTATATGAATCCTAACAAGTATGCACTATATCTAATGTGGATTCAATAGATATTTTAATGCAATAAAAAAAATATATGAAAAATGTTGAAACTGAACTCTCCCTCTAAATTACTTTGGAGAGTGTGTGTGTGTGTGTGTGTGTGTGTGTGTGTGTGTGTGTGTGTGTGTGTGTGTGTGTGTGTGTGTGTGTGTATATATATATATATATATTCTCATTTCAATTTCAAAGTAGTGAGCATTCAAAACTCCCTCAACTATCCTGATCATCAGCCTGTACTTGAGCCCGTTTGTGTGTACGAAAACAAGCGATTAGAATTCCAGGCCATGGTTTTCTTCCATTGTTTACTAATGGCAGATCAGAACTAGTGGTTACAGGCATCATTTGATGTTTCAAAAGCATATTTGGGCATGTCCAGTCACTTTAAACATGCTTTAAGTATATGTCAAGGCGGGGGGAGTAGAGTGGGGGCCTGGCTCAGCCAGTGCCCTATCTACTGTTGAAGGTACTGTTGCTTTCTATTTAACCCCCAAACAAACTTTGGCACTGTTGATAACGATGATTATCTGCAGGTAATCGGAGCACATACACCGCCAGGCTTAATCCTGTCTGTGAGGCTCATAGAGGCTGGGATCATATTTGGTGAGAAAATTGAGATAGATACAACACAATGA